>NC_051411.1:33900127-33921033 GCF_015228065.2 Penaeus monodon
TAAAAGGCTAAACCTGAACAAATCGAGTATACTTTTTCACTTTTTAAATCATATAACTTGCTAACAAATACAAACTTCATCACTTGTACATAAAGATCACATATACATAACAAACCTAAGTTGCAAGCCGGGAAACAAATTGTACATAGACATTTGACACACCACTCTCTCATTAACAAAAAATGACACTTATTGTATTCAAATTACAAAAGAAACAACTTAAAAGCCAATACACAACGCGTACAGACATACATACACAGTCACACTTTCCATTATTTCTTTCATACTGACACACTCACAAGACCAGAGAAAAGAGATCAGTTTTTCTTGTCTCATTAAAAAAATGTGTTTACTCTTGTATGACTGGAAAGTGATGTTTTATTACTAAAATAAATTCATTATCTTCGGTTGATGAACGAAAAAAGTGTAAACTTTTTAAGTAAAAGGCCTTTTTCTAGTAGTAATGGAACTACTTCCATCCTAGTTTCATTTTAAAATAAAAATATAGATTTCTATCAGATGTGACAAAGGAGAGGAGTGTGGGGAGAGAAAAGGAGAGAAGGGAGAGGAAATTGAAGAGGAGAGAAAAGCAAGAAGAAAGAGGAGACAAGAGCTGAGAGGTGGAGGATATGAAAGAGGAGAAAGGAATAGGGTATGTGAGGAGAGTAGAAAAAAGGGGAAGGCAGAACAGAAATGAAAAAGGAGTGTTGAGGAAAGATAATGAGAGATGACTGGAAAGGCTGGAAGAAAGAAAAGAAAATGGAGGGCACACCACACCCTCTCTTACATGTTTTCCATCTAAATAAACTTTTAACGCAAAAAAAAAGGGGGTTTCTTCTTCCTCATTGTCCACATGACCATTGTTAAGGACACACTGCTGCAGCACAGCTTCTGGCTCAGTTAGGCTTCCTTCTTGTTGGACACTGGTGGAGCCCACAGGTCACCGGTGTGGCCCGAGCCAGGTGCTGACCAGATGTTGTTGTCCGAGTGGAAGGGGTCAAAGCCCAAGCCCTTAGACACGGCTCCATTGGCGTCACTCATCACAGGCGGCGTTGAGGCCTTGGGAAGTGAGGAGGAACCCCATGGAGAGGGTGTGTTAGGCGGGCATGACGTTCCCTGATTGGACCAGAAGGGGGGCGACCAGATATTGGAAAGGGAGTCCCACAAGCTCGGCGGTGGAGTGCTGTTGGCATTCATGCCCATGTTGTTATTGTGGTAGGCGCTGCCATCTGACCACAGCGAGCCACCCACCTGTGGGTTGCAGTACTGCCAGTCCTCATCTGAAACCAGACAGACTTGTCAGTATGAAACTTTGATAACGGCAAAAAAATTTTAGGCATTACACATCTACTTAAGTCATTGGGTAATGTCTAGAGCAGATAGCTTTAGGCTCCTTTTATACTACAATAAATTCATTCCTAAGACTGAGGTAAGGAGTGGAAGAGAAGAAAGGTAGAAAGAGAGAATGTGAGAGAGAGTAGATAGAGAGCTCCATTAAGTGGGGGGAAATGCATCCTAGTCCATACTTAGCTGTGATAGGGCCATGATGTCTCACAAAGTCTATGTGCCTTGCACAAGCCGCAGGCGAGCTGGCACTCATGGCAGCACTGTGAGAGTCTTGGGGTCCCAGTGAGTGGTACTGTTATTGGTCTGTGAGCCGTCTAGTTGTCAGCATTGTCACCAAGCGCACTGTATAGGATGCGTGAGGAACGTCTGCCTTGGACGATGTGAGTTGTCTGCTGTCAGGAATGTGAATAGACTGCGTTACGGCTGTTGCCTCATTAGTGGCTGACTCGGTGCGCTTGTCACTGAGTTGGGTTTTTCAATCTTTTTCATCTCCGGTGGAACCTTGATGAATGGTGTGACTTTGGCTTTCTGCAACAACACATGGTAACCACCGTTTCACAAGTGAAGGTTTTGACAATTGATATTAAGTAACAACAAAAGGAAAGAGACAAGGAAGATGTCATATATAACTGAAATAATACAGGGATCAATAACAATGGCTGTTATTACTGTGATTACATTTTCCAGAATATTTATTAGCATAATTAAATCATCAAGAAGCTAAAAAGAAATCTCTACTAAAGAGGCAGGGTAAATACTGTATAATCACTAAGCCCCACCTGCTTATCAGTGCCGAGCAGAATGGCAGAGTAAGATGACTCCCTTGGTGCAAGTGGTTGTGGTTGCGTCTGAGGTTTGTTGTGGGTTGCCAGCCCTGATGTTGATGCTGATGTGGCCGATGTGCCATCACCTGATGCTGACCTAGACTCATCCCACTTTGGCACTGGCGATGACCCTGTGCTGCCCATACTCTCACCCGAATCTTTATTCTGCATTGAAGGAAGGACCCAGAGGTTGAGGACTTGCAGAGAGGATTTACATTCTAAACATGCATATAACATGTAAACACATGACACAAAGGGTTGAAGATATACAAAAGGACATTAACCTCACTTATATTCCCATTGCATTTGCTTACAAATGGTGCAAATGTAGCAAATGATGAATAGTTTCATGAAAGATATCTCCTTAACTCTCTCACATATCCACACATCCCAAATCTACACACCTGCCTAAACAGCATAATACAAAATATAACAAATAAACATGAATAAATCATATTCTACAAAAATAACTATTAAAATTGGCCAAAAAATGTGTATATGTTCAGCTCACTTTATTGGTGGTACCCTTCGGGTTCCTGAGGTTCTCCTTGGGGCGGTCCGAGTCCTTCTGGCGGACATGCTTCAGTGTGTAGGGCAGCTCCAGTGTATTTGTCTGGTAGATGTCGCCACCAAAGTTGCTGCGCCCTGAAGACTCCTTTAGCTTTTTCAGCCCCTTAACCTTTGTGCTGATCTCGAAGCCCACCTCGTCATCTAGCACACTGCTCACGACCTGCCCAGTCTCCATGCCTGAGCCCTTGCCGCCTTTTGCCCGCATGCTGCGCCGCTTGTTTGCCTTTCCACTCGACCCACTCGCTGACGCCACGTCCGACGACTTGCTCAAAGGGGTGTCCTGGAGAGCGAGGAGGAGACATGAGTAAGGAAAATGAGGAGGACAAAGTAGGTAGAAACTGAGGAATGAATGGTAAAGGATGAAGAGGAGGAAGTACCAGAGGTGAAAGATTATAAGGGAAGAGCAAGAATTGCAAAATACTGTACTTCCCAAACTAAAATTGAAAGGAATAAATCACAAGATAAATTGTTGCAACTCAGTGTTGTTGCCCTCTTAAATTAAAAATATATCTAGTGTAATTTCTTAAAAACACTTTTCCCCAGTACTTACCCTTTCACTTATTGATAATTCATCTGTGTTGGAACTCTCTGTTGTTGTAGAGGATGTCTCCTCCTCGATGCTTGGCTTGGTGCGTCTTCTGAGCTTGGAGCAGTTTTCGATGTGCAAATCTGTCTCCGTGCCAACCGACTGTTTGAGGACAGACGCCTCTTCTTTATTTCTGGTGTTAGGTGACTTTTTGGGATTGGCTGGCTCGCTCTTGGACGTTGCCGCCCCCATCGCACTGTCCTCCTTTGCACTCACAGCTCGTGAGAAGAAGCTGCGCCACGACATTGGCGACTCTGAGCTTCTACTGCTGTTGCTTTTGTTATTATATCCTTTGGATTTCCTATTCTGGTTCTGATTTGCAGAAATGTCAGATATAACAGAGATGCTTTCTCCAGACGCTGGACCTAACTTAGAGTCAGACTGTTTTGTGTATTTGGATTTTGTACTTGAACTTTGTGATCTGATTATTGCCAACCTTTTTAGAAGAGCTGGCACCTGAGGCGGACTTTCTACCATTTGCAATGATCTCACCCGTGGATGACGGAGCTGTGGATTTCTTGTTGCTAGAGCTGCTGCACACAGGACTGCTTGCCTTGAGGCTCTCCACCTGAGCGTGGCCATTGGCATAGCCATTCTTCAGGGGTGCACCTTTGGATTCGTGGTGCGCAATGTTCTTCAAGTCGAACACTTTGGACTTATCAAAAGGCCGGCGCATGTCCGTTGGAGGGCACGGAGGTTGTCATGGCAATCTTGGTAGACCTGAGGATATGGTCTGCCTCGAGCGCTGCCAGGATCAAGGCCCCAATTAGCATGGCCGCCATCAGAGGTAAGATTGCATAATAGAGGAGGGGCTCCCACGAGGGCCTGGGCACAGCAGCTCCACATTGTGCGAGCAGGTGGGTAGGGACGGTAGCAACCAGGGAATATTCAACTCGGCCCGGCTGCGCCTGGCTCTCACTCGGTGCAGCAGCCTCCTCCTCGGGCCCGCTCACCAACCCAAGGCTGGTGTGAATGACTAGCCGTTGTTGTACCTTGGACAGGGTAAAGTCAGGAGTGAACGCGATGTCCACCTTGTGACTAGCATTGGGGGCTAGCTCGAAGCCTTCGCAGTTCAAAACTTTGAAGCCGTAGCCCTCACAAGGTAAGTCATTGATGTTGAAGCCCCACACCTGGACGGGCAGTTCACCAGTGTTGCGCGCCGTAAAGGAACGCTTCACTGTGAAGTTTGGTTGGTAATATTTTGAGCTTCTGCCATCTGTGGGACAAAGGTTACTTTAAGATGTGGGGTTATAGGTGCAGTGTCTTTCTATCTCCAATTTATGTCAATGACAATGAACTTGGTTTCAAAAAATGATCAGTATAAAGTGCTCTATGTCAATCACAACAAATCAGACTGAAAACAAATCAATGACTTGTTAAAAACCAAAAGCCCTCCTGATCTAGACATGCCAAATAAAGTTTTAACCCTTTCCCGACGGGTAGTATTCATAGTGGCCCGGGCCCCGCTGCTGGGGGCTTGTATCGTCGCCCGATCATGTGCGACCACTCATGCCCAATACCAGCATCCCTTGCCGCTTCTTCGTAATATCTTGTATTTTCAGTTATCATTATTTTCTAGAGTCTCTACTTGCCATATATCCTGATAAATCAAGACTGATCATTATTCGCTCTATAGTCTGAATAAAATAATCAGTGCGCGGCATCATTGAGTAGAAATCGTAGTTTTTTTAGAAAGTGTTAGAAATGATTGTAACCAAAAAAGACTCATGGCATGTCCATACATACACCATGGCATGTACGTACATGCCCCCAGCAGATTAATCCAGCCATGCCATGGCATGTACGTACATGCCACCCGTCGGCAAAGGGTTAGGTAAGTATTTGGTGATTTGTTTCAAACAACAAAGATGATCACAAATAAAACGAAAACTCAGGCAACAAGTGCAATGCCACTTACTATCACAGTCTTTCAAATGTTTGGCCCCAATATTGAAGGCAAGAGGCATAGCCGAGCCAGGTTTTCTGTTGGCAAACTTAAGGAAACCTCTCCCCCCTCTGCCTTTCACCAACACTTTATCTATTACTGTCAGGTTGTTGCGCACTAACAACACTGTCGAGTACAGCTTTTCATCTGGCGGTGTGAACGACACTCTCACTTTCACCTGGTAAAAAAATTCAAAGGTTAAATTGGTTTATATCTTTAACACACACACATTCATTACATTTTTCTGTAAGAGTGAATGCAATAATATTAGCAAACCCAGTATCCTATGCAACACCTGAATATGAAAGGAAAGTCGGCGACTCAACTGAACCTCTTTTCGAACCTGAGCCCCTCCTGGCCAACAGCCTCTCTTCTGCTTCACTTACCTTGACTCCTGGCTCAAGGATTAGTGCGATGCTGTCTTTGGCAACGCGCGTCTTGAATTGCTCCTCCAGCGTCCGTCTGTGCTGGGCCAGGCCGCTCGTTATTTCAGGGGCAGGCGGAGGCATCGAGCTTCCTCTGGCTGTGGTTGTCCCACCCCCCGCCGCCAGGCTGTCGCCATCCACCAGGGTGAACACGTCACTGCTCGCCCCACTGCCGCTCTCATTCAGCAGCATCTCACCCGTTGGTAAGCTAACAGAAAGTGATGCACATAAATCAATGCACAATTAACCAGTATGAGTATAAATTTTCTATATATAAATATAAATATATCAATATAAATATATAAATATAAATATAAAATATAAATATATGTGTATATATATAAATATGTGTATGTATGTATGTGTATAATATATATATATATATATATATATATAATATATATATATATATATATTATATATATTATTATATATATATATATGCATGCATATATACGTTGTATATATATATATATATATATATATATATATATATAGATATATGATAGATAGTGAGATAGATGTAGCTATTACCTATATATTGATATGATTTATATTGATGGTATAGAGTTAGTTATATGTAGAGATGTGAGAGATATATATATTTATATATTTATATATTTATATAGATATAGAGATATATATATAGATATATATATATTAAGCAGCTATATATTATATATATGTGTAATATATATATGCTAGATGAGAGAGATATAGTGAGTATATAATGAGATAGAGATAGATAGTAGAGATAGGTAGAGAGTTACAGAGAGGTGGGAGAGAGATATATAGATATATATATATATATATATATATAATATATATATATATATATATATATATAGATGTATAGATATGTGAGATATCGATATATGATGTAGTATATATATACTATATATTAGTATAATTTTATATTATTGTATATAGATAAGTATATATATATATAGATATATAGTATATAGATATCTATATTTCAGGCAGATATATAGAGATATAGATATATATGAATATATATATATATATATATATATAGTATACATGCATATTATTATACATGCATATATATATACATGGCATATATATATACAGTTGAATATATAGATTACATGCATGATATATAACATGCATATATATATACAGCATATAATATATATATATATATAATATACATATAATAATAGAGAGATAGAGAGAGATATAACAGGCAGTGAGAATATATGAATATAGAAGATATAATATAAGAGAGATAGAGAGAATAGTAGAGATAGATATAGAGAGAGGCATGAGAGATATAGAGAGCTATAGAATAGACGACGATAGGTATCTAGAGGAGATGAGAGATAGATAGAGATAGATTAGAGGCAGGCAATAGAGATAGAGAGATGAGAGAGATGAGGAGAGATATATATAGAGAGATATAGGAAATCATTATATATATAGAGAGAGAGAGAGATGCAAATACATATAGAGATAGAGATATAGTAGAGAGAGATATAGATATAGAGATAGATATAGATAGAGATAGAGACATGCGATATATTAGAGAGAGAGAGAGAGATGAGATATGATAGAGAGAGAGAGTAGATATAGAGAGATGACAGCAGAAGATATAGATAGCTAGGAATATCTATATATATAGTATACATGCAGAGAGAGAGAGAGAGATATAGGAGAAGAGAGATGAGATAAATGCTTCAGAGAGATAGAGAGAGAGATATAGAGATATAGTATATGATGGTGGAGTAGAGGGTGGCGCCCCTATATAGACCCTCTCCCCAATCCCCCGTTTCCACACCCCTCTCGCTTTCCAGAACAGTGCTCTCTTGCTCCACTCTCTCTCAGCCAATAGAGCGTGCTAAGTCAATGAGGGCGTCCAACCAGACGCAGGGAGAGAACGCGTGACAGACGGAGCGTTTTACCGCACAGGACTGACAGATGACGGAGAGCATAGCGAAGAACCTCGCAGCCTGCCAAGCACACAAGCGGCGGGTTTCCCGATGGCCGTGAGACATAACAGCTCCCTAGCGTCGTGTTTTCAGCATTTTCCTTCATCCCTCTGAAACAAACCACCCAAAGGTTGGGGGTTTGTTTTTTTTTTTCACCTCAATGAAGGAGGAGATGACCTGTACTTTTCAAAGTGAATCCCTCTTCTCTCTGAAACAGTTCACCCAAAGGCGTTTCACCTCAGTGAGAAGAAGAGGGGTCTGTACCTGGTTCAGTAAGTTCTTCATCCACTCTAAAACAGCCACCCAAAGGTATTTCACACAGGAGGGAGGGAAGCTAACTTTCCAGGCGGTCTATGGCGGGACGGGAAGTTAGTGTCTTTCTAGCCGCAGCTATTTTAGACAGAACCAGGATAGGGCCTGACAAAGTGATGGGGCTCCTTCCTGCCTACGTTCCTATGCGCGAAAACCGCGAGAGTGGCATTCATTCAGATGGTCTGCCAGACCAGGTCCCTAGCAAATAGCAATGGCAACTCTATGCTCACCGTAAGGCAGGCACGCTAAGGCCCCCAGGTACACACCCTCCCCTGGCGGGAGGTAAAGGTCTGCCCATGTCCTAAGCAGTGGGGTTCCACGGAAGATGGGGTCCAGTCACCAGAAGGTGCGCCCAGAGATATTCCTTAATGACGAAAATCGTATTAGGAAATAATTGGGCTTAGAGGGCACGAAGCTACATGCAAGCAAATAGCATCTGGCAGCAAACAAGGGTGGGACGGTCACCGTCAGATGACGCGTAAAAGCCGACGGCCCGAATTGCTTGGACCGGGCGTGGTACATCTCTTTAATCCGCCCATGCAAATAGCCTCGAGACCGAGAGGTCACAGTGTTAGCCTCTGGCATTATCGCTGGTGCACCTCGCTTGCGCCCCGTAGAGAGGCCTTTAGCCGGTAAATGATCCTCCCTTCGCTTCTGAATCGCCCAAGTAAGAGCCAATTCACCACAGGGAGAGAAGAGAGGAGTGTTTTAGGTCGCTAATCGTGTCCACTGATCTCGGGTTGCGGATTCTGCGTCTTAAAAAAAGTGTGTGCTGTGTAAAGTGCGCAGGGAATGAGGGAGAAGCCTGCTGTGCAAAAGAGCGAGGACTTGGCTGTGGATCTGGTGTGACCCAACGTGAAGAAACTATGAGAACCTTCAGGTTGCGGGGGGAGGGTCTGCGCTACAGGTACTCCTCTTCCGGAGTCACCAGTTACGGTGAAGCATGGTTGGGACTCCACTTAGGACTGGGTCTGATCTCTTTATGAGTGATTGTTGTGGGTTTGAGTGCCCAAGGTATGGTAGGTGCGACGAGTAAAGTTGGAGATCAGTAAGGGGAGAGCCGTGAAAGGCTGCCTCAGTTGGACTAAGGACTGGACAGTCCTGTGATGGCCTCTTGCTGTAAGCACAGGAAACGAGGGGAGGCTGCTGTGCCATGAGTGGAGGACATGCCTTGTAAGACCTGGGTGTGATACCACCCAACCTGGGTCTTCAGGTTGCAGGTGCTTGTGCATGATACACTATTTGCTAAATTGTAGGATTACACAAAGATAAATGTTTCTTAAAAGAAGTTATAGGATTCTCCTGTCTGGGCGAGGTTGTAGGCAGTCGGTTGTACAGCAAAAGTGTGTGCAAAGTAAAAAAAATTTCTTGGAAGTTACAGTTAGCTGACAGGCCGATTTCATAGAGGACCCGAGTTCATAACATAAATACTGTATAGCTACCTAAGCTAACATACAGGCAGTGATTTAACTCAGCACGGTTGCAGGTTGCACAAGAGCAAAAATGACTTGGCTTGTATCAGAACCTTTAGTGCTTACAGATTTTGACATTTCTACAGTTTCTTATTCCACATCAATATGCATTACATCTGTGACAGGCAGCCACCCAGCACTATTCCCATTACCCGTGTTGTCGTGGGGGGGACTTAGGAGGCAAGGACTGGGACCCAATGCTGAAAGATCTCCCCTGTCTGGGGCCTCATCCCTTTGAATTAATTTTGAACGGTCTTTTTCTACTCCTCCTGCTTTTTCGTTCCGTCCTTCCTCCAACCTCTTTTACTACCACTTAGCTTAATGTGTGAGCAGTGTGAAAGCTGAAAGGCTGGACTTTGTGCCAGCCTAACGGCCTGAGGGAGCCATGACATGGTATCTTGCTGTTTTTAGTTATTTAGTTGACTATCCCGAACCCTCAAGGGGGACCCGGAGGGGTGGAATATTTCTCTTACCAAACATACTCCTAAAGACTTACCAGGCCAATAATGAGATGGTATACCTTTGTTAGAGGCTTGCCCCTTCATCAAATAGCCCAACCAACTCAAATTCTCCCAGTGCCCTGACCCCAAGCTATCCTTTGAGCACAAACTCTGAACACTGCCAACTACTATACCCCTCTCAATGCTTACTAGTACATATCCACTCAGTCTTCAAGAGACATTCCTACACTCCCAACATGTCAAACTCATCACCTCTACCCCCACAGCTTTTTCATCATCACCCCATCCTTCCCCTATACTACTTTACAACGTTATTGTCTACTCCCATAATATAACCTCCTCAACCCTACTCCCTCTTCCAGACGTCCCATACCTTTAAACCATCCTAATCTCGTGCATGATCTTACATACTCCTTTTAGCCCAGCCAAATGGGACCGATTTGTGTGTTATCCCACCACAGCTCCTTATTCTGACAACACTTTCTCTTCCAGTCTTCGAAAAACAAGTAGGTTAAGTCTCTGTCTATAGCAACCTGATCTTTCCGTCTCGTTCAGTACTTCTGAATAACCAAGTCTATAGCATTAATCAATCCTGACTGATCTCTGGCAACTTCAGTTGTGTAAACCTCATCCAACCTCATACTTTGTATCGGAACTGTCTTTATCTCCCTAGCAAAAGGCCCTATCTATAAACAAAAAGTGTGGTCAGATTGTGGAGAAGACAGTGCAATCCTTTATGTCACAATTATTGACCCTTCCCCTAAGATTCTCTACCTTCTGATACCCCTCCTGATACTATCCTCCCCCTTCATTTCCTTATCTCACCCTAGCTTACTTCCCCTGTGAGATTCTCCAACATGTATTGTAAACATTTGACTCATATATCGAACTAAGGTAAACTCTCAACATGGGAAAAATACTTGCGGTTTCCGTTCTAACAGATCCATCTCTTGCTCTTGCTAGATATCCATCTTTCAGTGACAGTTTAGTTTTTGATTCGATTAAGTATCAAATGACTTAAACCCACATTGATTATGAAGATGTCAACCTGGGTCCTTCAGGTTGCAGGAGTGTGCTGATACAATATTTGCTCTAAATTGTAGGAGTTAGCACAAAGATAAAGTTTTTAAAAGAAAGGTATAGGATTCTCCTTAGTCGTGGACAGGTTGTAGGCAGTCGGTTGTACTAGCAAAAGTGTGTGGCACGGTTTAAAAAATAAATCTTGGAAGTGTACAGTTGCTGAAAAGGCCTATTCATAGAGACCCGAGTTTCATAAATAAATACTGTTAGCTTACCAAGCTAACATCACAGCAGTGATTCTAAATCAGACAGGTGAGGTTGTCACAAGAGCCAAACTGACTTGGCCTGTATAAGAACTTAGGCTTACAGATTTGAACATTTCTACAGTTTCTGATCACATCAATATGATATTACATCTCTGGACAGGCAGGCACCCACAATTCCATACCCGTTGTTGGTCGTGGGGGGGATTAGGATGCAAGGACTGGACCCAATGCTGAAGATCTCCCCTGTCTTGGGCCTAGGCCCTGATTAATTTTGAACGGTTGATTTCATCATACCTTTCTCTATAACCCATCCTTATCTTTCTCCAAGAGATTTCCTTAAACATCCTCGTATACCAATTCCAGTTACCCACTTTGTTTCTCCCTCAAACTCCCTGTGTCTTGTATAGCTTATCCATCCGAAAACACTTATGGTCATTACCTTACTTACAGACCACTTGTCCTGATACCCCCATCTTTTAGATCTTTCTTCGTCACTCCTCTTCCCACCCCATTGACTTTGTTGCTTTGAAACTCATAATCCCCAAACCCAGCCAACTGTCCCTCATAGTGGTGATTTTAACTGATGCAACACTCTTTGGGGTGAATTCTATCACCTAACTCCCGCGGCCGATCCGACGATGCTTCCTCTCCACCTACTGACCTTATCATTCTTAATCAGATCACTGTCACAGCAGCTTCGCCATTTTTGTTGGAATTTGTTTACTGAATGAAACAGGAGAAAAAAAAAAAGTCTTGATGTTTTTCCTTTATTCTCCAGTATTGATGAAATACACAATCTCGACACGTTCTCCATGGGTCCTTTGGACAACCTCTATCAAGCAAAATGCTTTTTGTCTTTCGAATCAAAAACGTATAACAATTATTAAACATTATGTAGCTGACTGCCAAAATGGTAAGCAAATCAACACGTCACTCATTTTATGATTAATTTTCAATGGTTTTCTGTGACAAAAGCCTTGGACTGACCTTGCACTTATTTTTGATTTTGATACATATACAATTACATACACTCTAACACCGTTACCTTGAACTGCAGGATTGAAGTTGTTGATCTGCATGCCTTTGAAGCTTCTTTTTTCACAAAACTTGTGAAAGGGAAATTCTGCTGAATATAATAAGCCATCTCACTACATCATCAAGTTTACTGGCTTTATATAACTCTCTATCTACAAATGTACTCATATTTCAACTATAGGAAATGTGGCAGACAATTCCTGTAAACATTCTCCGGTTCTCTTGGGATAATTAGTACAGCAAATAATGAATATTACCATCGCGTCATACATGTCTCCAAGAAATCAGAAAACTTATCAAAGCTGGTCCAATCATTCAGGAGGAATCCCTGGCCACTCATGTAATTTCATTCTTGTTATATAGCAATTACAAAGGTCCATTACCAAATCTTTGTCTAATAGCTTCTAGGCTTTGTCTGTAGGCTTGAGTGGTATCTAATAAACTACTTATAAATTCTTTTTTTTTTTTTGCTCTCCATCTCTATACTTGCTTAGATAATTTACATTCTTTAGCTGAAGTTTAGTTTTTGATTCGGATTAAGTATCAAAGACTTAACCCCACATTGATTTACTGAACCTATGTCACTCTGAAAACTTCTGGTTCAGGCCTAGGAAAGCAGGTCACTAATTTGCCTAGCACAAAGAATTTCAGCAATGTTGAATAGATCCTTTTCTTCTGTTTTCCCTGAACAATTTTATCTGTTACATAACTAACCCTCAACTTCCTACCCTAACCTTTGGAAAAAGCATGAATAGCTTAGGATTCCTAGGTTACTAACATTTCATGTCAAGGTTAGCCTTTTCTCTCGAATCTTCATTTCTGCCGATTAAAAGCTTATTATCAAACCCCTTAGATTCTCCTAGTTTTGCTATTGAATTTCATTTTTGACCTTATCATTTCTAAATCTACTTTACTGAACTTCCTCGGTAATTCTTCTTACTTGTTTGATGTGAAAAAACAATGAACACATTAGACTGTCACTACTCCTAGTACTTATGGCAACTTACAAAAACACTGTTTGATCTTTCTCTATGGTTAAATTAAAGCCTTTGGTATGTTAGAAGGGCTCTAGAGCTTATATCTATCATAATGCATTCTCTACAGCTTCAAACTTGGCTACTCGTGAAGGTCCTAGCTTCCTTAACTTGATAAATTCTAAATCATCTAAACATTATTTATAATCAGTGTAAAAACTCTTCTAAGCAGATGGTTGCACTCAAAAGAATGTCTCACAGACATAAAAACTTCATATTTTATAACTTTTTCAGTCTTAGTTATGAGATCTTACGTAGGTACATCTCCTGAATCAGCATTCTCATGCAAGAATCTAACCTTCAGGGTTTTCAACTCATTAGGTAAAAACTCATAATGAATACAATGACTAAACAAAACAGCAATATAAATATACCAGTTACGGCAACAGATACCAGTTACCCACCAAATAAACAATTACCCTCTGTCAGCAGTTTATGCTACAGACACTAGTTGGCATGTAAATAACCTTATGGTGAAATACTGTTGTCCTCTGCTTGCCACTTCTGTCCCTGTATTCTTGAATGTTGTCGGTAGATGAACATTTAATATCACACTTGACTGCTGGAGAGAATCAATGCTTACCGGCGCTGCAGCCATAAACAACTGTACTTGATAAAAAAGCTGTTCATTGCTTGTTATGCCAAAACTGACGTTGTATTACTGCCATTGCTGAGTGATGTGAACATCTTTGTTTCATTACTTCTTAGATGGAATTTGACGTGCTTGAAATTTATTGTTTAATTATGGATTTCACTTGACGCAGTGTTGGGGTTTACGAGGCCTGGAGTTCTTCGTGTGGGTTGTTATACTAGGTGGGTAAGTTATGCTTGTCATAGTGTGTTACTTGGGTGGGAGTTCTCTTGGGTGGATATTCCAGGCTGGAGTGTTATTGGGCGGGAAATTTCCTAGGATTGGAATTTTATGAGTGAGAGAGATTCACTTGGTGTAGTTTACTGTTTGCTGCAGCCTTCACCCGTTTTGTTGGAATTGTTTACGAATGGAATACTTCAATGATTTTGGAGAAAAAAACCAATTCTGTTTCTCCTTTGTTCCTCCATTATTGATGAAATACAATTTACGCATGTTCATCCTATTTCTTCATGTCCGAACTCATACGTAAACGCTGCACACACAAACAATGTGAAATGTAATAATGTGGGCCACCTGGGTCCATATATGCTATTAAACATATATACTATTAAACTAATAATATTCACACAGCACATCTTTGAATGCTATCAAATTATAAAAAAAATACTATAATAATAGGATAAATAAACTAGTACAAGCGAATGTAATTTACCTTCCCAGCCCTACAAATAGGTGTTGGTGCTGTTAGGCGATCACAGCTGCCATTGAAGTAAACAACCTAGTTCCATACCCGTCATTATTTCAACTTTGGAAACATATATCATATTTTTTTATTTTATTTCACCCTTTCTCTTAACTGGGCTTGCTCACTTACCCTACACACTTTGGACATTACGCAATAATTTTTTTTCTTGCTTGACTTCTCTCCATTAGATTCCATTGTCAATTCTAGACCACTACTCCCTATAGTGGACCACTTTCCAGTCCTTTTTCTCCTGCTTCACATGTACCACTTCCTAACACCCACGCTTGTGCTTTGTAGAGCCGACTAGTGTACTCATTCTCTACTATTTATACCCATGCATCCCCCTATTGATTATTTCAGATATGATACAATGTTTCATAGCTACAATCCTAAGAGCTGCCTATACACCCATTTCGTAAAAACCTCAAGAACTTATACCTACAAATGTGTTCACCATGGCGGATATTCTGAATGTAACAAGCACTTCAATTAAAACGTACAGCCTGTAACAGTTATTGCGACAAATGAGGGCACCCCAATCATACTGATCAGCCCTTACTTCTTAAAAGAGCCTCTGCCTATTTTTGTAATAAATCCAGGACCAGTTAAAACAAATAGTTGGTGAAAAAATTAATGTTTCCTCAATTACATCTACATCAGTTCAGATGTTGGCACTGGATCTCACAAAATATCAGGCAAGCCTCCCCTCCATCCAGCCCTGTCCTCCATATCGAATAGGATTACTTTCATCTCTGATGTCTCTTTCGAGTCGCTATTGAACTAGGTGACTTATTTGTAAGCCAGGCCAATAGAGGATCATACTTTCTGTCCATATACTTTCTGTGAGTCATTTATAATGACCATCATGGAACACACCCATGCTTTGATGCACCGGTACACCTTGCTTTCCCCACCTATCCTCCCTTGAAGCCTAACATTCTGTAGCAAAAATCTTTCCCACACATTTACTTTGACAACCTGTTGGTTCCTCTCAAATGCATACATATTCTTCTCTTGGAATCAAAATTCCCCTAACTCTAACCCTACCTTAAACCCCCCTCCCCCCTACACCAACTCTAACAAACCTTTCTATATATCACTAATCGTGTAGATATATGGACGTATAGCAAACTAACTCCTAACTAAGCACCCTCACACACTACCTTCACTGTACTTCCTATAGTGCGTCATGACTTTAGATGTCTAGCACGACATGTATTTGCTTTTGACCATTAATCCATAATCGATCAAAGTGGGGGAAATCACCCATCTGAGCTTGGCCTCAGCCCTGTACTTGATCTAATGTTTGACAGTCTTTTCCTTCCCTTGTCCGTTTCCCCTTTCACACTCTTCTAATTCCACATCCTTTAGTGTGATGAGTGTGTAGAGCTCGCTTTGACTGACTGTCTTGAAGCCCATGCCATAATGTCACTCTGTCAAGCCAGAATGATCCACGTCAAAGTGCAACAGTGTACTGCGTTATTGGTATCGCTGACCATCATTCCATCGAAATCTAGAAAGCAGTTTAGCCCTCGACAGATCACATCAAGCATCCAAAGAAGAGATACAGAGTCAGCAAGATGAAATGTGGCGGACGTTTCTCAGCCTTCCAACGATTTCAAGACAGGGCACAAAAGACGTTACTCCTTCAGAGGATAAACATATTACACACCACCCAGTGTACATACACTGGTGTTTGTGTACTGCGACACTTGATTGAAAGGAGTGATCCCAGCCAACTCTTTTCATAGCATTTCTTGAGCTATGACTTTTGTACTAGCTTTAACTTTGAGCAAGAGACCTTTCTCTTCGCTCTGGGTTTCGATGCCATAAGAAAAACAGTGATAACAGTGACAGCCTACTAATATCTTCTGCCATGTACCTGAATGTTGACACACACACTCTAGTTATGAGACTCTTGCTTTGCAGCCAGATATCTTTTATAAAACTTTGCTATTGTGCCATACTGATGATCAATGGGGTTGACCTGTGGCCACTGAACTTTCCAGTTTTCCTGGCAGACATTACAGAGGAATGCGATACCACCCACATCTAGAATGGTCTAATTGGATTTGGTCTGTCTGGTGCACGCCAGCAGTGTTCAATGAATAGAGTGTGTAGCTGAGCCATGAATGTATAGCAGAGAACAAGCACCAGAGATGTCACAGACTAGTGAAAGCTGAGAACATAACCTGTAGATCGTAGGCTGGTGGCTGTCTTTACCGATACACATTGACAAAAAGTAGCTCCAGTCACATTTATGAGGCATCTTCACATGTTCATTTCTCTTGCTGCCGGACTGGATTCAAGTTATCAGGGTTTACTACAATGCGAGATGATAGGGACCCACGACAGTGCTATTGGTAGAGTACTAGACTCCTTAACCAAACCAAAAGCTGTTAGACAAAGACATGAAGATCATACTTACAACAGTATACACTAATGTCAGTCTGTTTGCTCACTTCATCTATATCCTATTGTGAGCTTATGACTCTGATGAGCAGTCACTGGGGACACAGTGGCCACAATTCTAATTTTTTACTAGCTATTATGGTGTTGGAGCATTACACATTCATGCTCAGTTGGCGGCAATAAGAGTATGTCCAGGCTAGTTGACTCTCACCCTGGTACCTTAGACAAAGCAGAATCCACCATCATTGGCTGTCAAATTTTGTCTGGTATGTTGGAAGCAAAGACGATGTCATCACTTAGATGTACTACTAGCTTACTATGGAGAACAATGATATCAATAAAATTGGTATTATGGTTAAAAGATGCGGATGGGTGACCTTGGCATGGTGTTGATATGCACCGTTCCTTTGTCGTATGGAACCGGATTTGTGGAGCTACATCACTTGCTCTTTTTAGTTTCGTATGTATAGGAGGCATAACCTTGTCCACTGTTATTTATCTGGCCAACATTTGTGATGCTGATCAACTTTTTTTTTTTAATGCCGCGGATTCCCATCTGTCCTGACTGGGGGTGTTACTGTTGCCGGTCTTGTATCTTTGTAGCTGTTATGGCAGCCAGATATAGGGAATGTTCTTGTCAGTGGCATTTTTTTGGAAACTCTATCTCCAGTAAAATCACCCTAATCACGGCGATGAAGACTGATGTGGTGTCAGTGGCACGTATAACTGGATGACTCCAATCCTTTGAGGACTGTTGTTAGAGGGTATCCCGCTTAGTTGGAGACTGTACAGTATCAGAAGGCTAACAATGGTCTGTTCAGGATTAGCCAAAGCTGACACACAGCTACTCACGACACGAAAGTAGATCACCGTCAGATTCGATACTTCTCACAAGGTATCTGGGGACAGTCATTAGTAGAATAGGTACTTTGTATACCACTTTTTGTGAGATCCATGATGTCAATCTATTATTCACAACCAGACGGGATATATTCAACCAAAAGCTCTTAATCGACTGTCACACCAAAATGAAGGTCGAGATATAAACAAGTTATATATATCAAGGATATAGCCACATTCTTTTCACCTGAGGAGATACTCTTGTCCAATTGGTCAACTGGCAAAAACTTTTAGCTTATGCTTTCGACCACTTCCTCCATCAGTGGGTATCCATACTCTGGGACCTGTAGGTGACACAGGACGACGATGTATCAGAGCTACAGATTTCTGTGTTTATCCTAGGCAGAAATCAAAGCCAAAACCAGGCATAAGGCTTAAGCATTATAGACACTTTAAGCACAAGCAGGCAGAAAAGGCTGTTCCAAGTGCAAAGGCATAGTGTCAGCCACCAAACAGTAGCAGCCTGGGGCGGTTCTATCCATAGATGATACTCAGCAACAAGGTGGATTATGCGACGGAAGCTCAGCAGAAGGCGGGATTTGTGATGGAAGCTCAAGCAAAGGGATATGTGACAGAACCTCAGCACAAGGCGAATTATGTTGACGGTGTGTTACGGATGCTACCCAGTTCCAGCAACAAACAGACACTCACCATCCTGGTCCACATGTCAGTCACCTCTTGATGAACATCGTGAAGCAGATCCCACCCTAAGATGCCAGGGCTAGACCTATTAGCTAGCTGTCAGCGATCATATGAACTTCTCATTCCCTCATCAACTGAAACAATAGATAGAGAACTGCAGAAGTCCCAGGACTTACTCCAGACTTTTTATCATGGTAAGTGGATGTGTTGAGGCAATGCTGGATATCCCACATTACTGTCAGATGGATGAAACGCAATGGGCTGACCATCAGTTGGGCTCTAGCAGAAACCACTCTGTATCTGGTCAGAAATATGTACTATCTAATCCCACCAGCCACTTCGGTAGGACGGTGTACCTAAACTAAGTCTGGAAATATCTTGCCAGATGAGCCAAAGCTTCCTGGCCAAACTCATCAACAAGCTCGTGGCCAGACATGCACCATCATGGTAAGAGACAATGATTCATCGGCTGCAGAGACCATCATGCCTAATTGCACGAAATACGATATCAGAGGTAACAACACATTAGCTAAGCCTCTGAACATTTGAGAATGTGCATCAACGTGTTTTCTGAAAGATCTCTTCCTCACTTTGACCTTTTTAAAAGTGAAACCCTCTTCTCAGTGCAGACATGATTTGATGCCTGTCGTCACTTTATCAGGGAATATTCACCCAGGCAACCCGGACTGAAGACTGGAACACGATTCTGGCAGGTAACGTAGCTGGATATACGCTTCCTCGACTACTAACATAGGACAATGGTGTGACATTACTGAAAGGCTCGAAGAATGTCTGTCCAAGGGAAAGAATGCTCTACTGACCCCTTCCTCTCCTGACTCACCAACTGCATCTCAAATGGATCTTCTTTTACTCAGAGCCATAAGAGAAACCATCTTTACCATGATAAAACTGCCAAGCAATTCTTTAAAGGGAAGGGTTTCCAGTAATATTGACAATTACCTCACTCCAGCGGCAATCCTGGATGGTTGGACAGACATATCAATTCTGAAGTGGCCTGATCAGTGCATCCTCTCATCAGCCTCTTGTTAACAGTGATGTAGTCCGATAGCACCTAACATTAATCCCAACCTTTAAAGAAAGACACGTTGCTGCTGCATGGTCTGCCTTCAAACTGTGTGTCGTCACTAGCATTTTGTCGTTCGACGAAAACGGTCGTATGACCGCAAAGATTGTCCTCATGCGAATAGCTGAGTGATCAGCCTTGCTCTTCAACATCAAGGTGGGACATGTGGCTAACCTAGTGTCGACCCTCTCCTCTCCAAAGTGGTAGAAGAGCTTTCTGGAAATAGTCAGCAGTGAATGTTTCGCACAGCCAACCTGACAGGATCTGCATCCTGTATTGATACTTAAGGACATTGCAAAACAAGAGCTGACTGATGACCAAATGCATAACTCTCAATGATATAAGATCAAAAGTAGAGAGAGGGTGTTCTATAAGTGTCAAACATAGAACTGTAAAGTATGAGAAGGTTAACAATCTCATTTATAGAATTTGCATTCAAAATAAAAATAAAAATGAGATTGGTATGAAGCATTTACTTGTCCCTCGTAAGTTCAAACATGTCATCCTGTCAACCACACATCCTGTTGCTGGACACTTCTCGCATAGTAAAACATCTGAAAAGATATAAAACAAATTCTTCTGGCCAGGCACGGGTGCAGATGTAAAGCACTTTTGTCATTTGTGTCCTAAAGGGAAGGTAAGGAAAGTACCATTAGTGTCCATGCCCAGGATAAATGAAACTGTTTACTCGCTTTGCCATAGATCTCGAAGGCTGTTTCACCTTCAGAAAGAGGTCACCGGCATGCAGTATCTCTTAGAACCAAATTGACACATTTTCCCGTGTTGGTAATCCTTGTCAGACCGCGGCACTCAGTTCAAGTCCGACCTGATGAATGAGATAAATAGACTTTCATGTGTAAAGGCTCTCTATACAAACCAGTATCACATGTGTTGCAATGGTACAGTAGAGCGGGTTTCACGCAGTTTTTCAATCAATTTTAAGGAAACTATGTACTGAACAACCGAAGGACTGGGAATGATACATTCCCTCGGTGCTATTTGCATACCATGAGAGTAGATGGTCAATGGACACTAGTTCTCCTCTCACGTACGTACATGAGGGTGTAAACAGGAAGTAGGTTAATGAGAACCGGAAACCGCAATCGATTTACGTAAAACAATGACCGTACCGCAAAGTGATTAACGTAATCAGGACCGTAACCGGAATCTAATCATAGTTAATGATGTTAGCATGCACACCAGACTACCTTACGGCGTTCATGGGCGATCATAGCAGAAAGTAGGCTATAAATTAAGTGATTATCATACTCACATGATCGGAACT
>NC_051411.1:33921133-33923633 GCF_015228065.2 Penaeus monodon
TATGTATAATGCATATATATTATATAATCAATATATATATTATACATGCATATATATATGTATACATGCATATATATATATGTATATATGCATATATATATATGTATACATGCATATATATATGTATACATGCATATATATATGTATACATGCATATATATATGTATACATGCATATATATATGTATACACGCATATATATATATACACGCATATATATATATACATGCATATATATATATATATATATATATATATATATATATATATATATATATATATATATATATATATATATATATATGTTATATACATATATGAGGTAAAATGTCTGATCTTTAGACGTACAGGGAGAGCAGCTGCTGTGTTGCCGGATAATGGTGAAGCAGGAGTATCTGAGCCACCACAGGGACACTGGCTGGGTTCTCTAAGAACACCTCCTGTATGCTTGTATTGAGTGCCTGTGTCAGCGGAAATGACACATGGGACGGCGAACTCAGGCCTGGCCAAGTTTGTACAGCCTATAGTGGAAGGGAATACCAGAAATTTCAATCAGACTTATTAACAGCAAGCTGACATTAACTCCTTGTTATAACCCACAAAAGAGTAAGATAGGATTTCAGATATACATCACAACTGCAGATATAAAAGAATGACATTATGAGACTTCACAACAAATATGTGAGACACAGACTCATTCTGAATATCCAAACCTTACCTTTGCTGTGAAATGGAAACCGTGGACCTCAGAAGTATGCAAGACAATGGAGGTATTGAAAACTGTGGCTGACAGGTTGAGGTATCTACTGCGCAGAGTGGAGTACAAACTTGTATCAGTGTCGGCAACATGAGATGTCAGGGAGAGTGTGTTAACCCACTGCTGACCAGCTGAAGCGGTAACGGGAATTGCACAATTAGTCAAGGAACACTCCCGTGTGTGCAAGACGTTTATGCCCATTATTCTAGAGAAAATTATTTTATCATGGTATGCAGTTGGAGTTAGACATGCGACTACATGCTACTGAAAATGACAGGATGTGACTTAAAACATATCACAGTATTACATCTCGAAGACAATCAACCCAACAGACAAGCAGTAACCAAACAAGACCAAACGTGTTTCCCCTAAAGGTGGAAACATCCACATTATCTGCCTTACCTTTGCTAGTGAGTGGAAAACCTGTGTAGCACTCTGAGCCACACTCCACTTTGGGATCAAACACAAGTCTTCCCACGTGGCTTTTGTGGCCAGCTTGTAACGTTAGGAGAGAGCTCTGGCTGGGCTCATAGGAGAAACGCGAGTCAGCTGGCAGGGGCTTCACCTCCTTCACTGACATGGGGTGGCCAAACGTCGACAGAATGTGCAAATTCTGTTTTGATATTTTCCCCTAAAACAAAAGACGACAATATGGTGCTTGCTTGCTTTGCATCAAATGAGCCTTAAAATACTAAAACATATTACATGAAGTCTAGATGTTTCATTACAAAAAATACATATATGAAGGTGTGTCCAAGTTTATGTGTATATGCAAGTATGTTTATGTCTATGTATGTTTCTATAAATATATGCATATCTATATATGTATTAAGCCAGCCCAAACCCCATTTACCGGGAATGCATGATCAAACACAATGGTGTTGGGCACGACACTGAGAGATCCGTCAGCTGTGCGGAGGCGAAATGGGGTCTTGATCTGCTCGAACTGTGTCTGCACAAAAGCCTCAGCAATAAAGATGCCCTCTGTGTCAGGCGTGAGCACACCAATGCGGAACACAGCGTAGTGGTGGGGCTTCAGGAACAACTGATGCCAGGAAGAAAAATGTCATTTTAAAAATGGTTAAAGTTCATAAACAAAATTTATTTTATTTTTTTTTTTTTTTTTATGGTCTTGAAAACAGGCTACTACTATATCTCTAAGATGTGAACACTTTTTTTCTCCCTCATGTACGCACACATGCACACGCACACACGCACACATGCACACACACGCACACACATGCGCACACACACACACACACACATCATATCAATATTCTAGGTATAAAAGCTGGCAGCTACATTGCATGTTGAAGCTCAACATTAAAAATTACCTATATAATTTCTACAGTGAGAAGAAAAAGGAGAAGGTACCTAAAAGGAGAACGAAAAAGAAAAGGGGAAATGGGGGAAAGAGGGAGGAGAGGGAGGTGGTGGGAAGGGAAGGGGATGGGGAAGGGGAAAGGGAAGGGAAGGGAAGGGAAGGGAAGGGAAGGGAAGGGAAGGGAAGGGAAGGGAAGGGAAGGGAAGGGAAGGGAAGGGAAGGGAAGGGAAGGGAAGGGAAGAGGATGATGAAAAGGACTGGGAAGGGGAGGGGAAGGGAATGCTCAACGCTCCATCCTCTCCACTCCCTCCCTCCCCCCACCCACCCTCCCCTCCCTCCCTTCCTCCCAAAGACTAACCGAGGAAGAAGAAGATAAAAATGGAAGAAGAAAAAGAAGAAGGAATCAGGACGAATCAGACG
>NC_051411.1:33928633-33930414 GCF_015228065.2 Penaeus monodon
TTCTAAAAATCGGTCCTTTTATATTCCCAACTCGGATCAAGACGCATCGCCTCCTCCCTCACCGGAATTATAAAGCCAGTTATCCCTGTATTTAATAGGCGTAGAAAACGTCAGCGCTTGCTTGTGCTTAGAGAAAATGTCTACTTTTTAGGGGAAACGTTTCCGTTGCGTTACATTTCTTTGGTCTCATATAGTTCGTGTTCAAGGAAAACGTTTGTTTTTTTAGGGGAGACTATGTCGTTCTGCCGTCTTTTCTCCAGTCTCAAATATAGGCAATTATGAAGTAACGCCACGCTGCTAACCCAAGGCAAAACTTACTCATTCACCAACAGTAACTCACCTCATGTATAGAGAGAATATCCTGACGGAAATTTTCGTTCAATTCTTATGCTGTCAGCGAGGGAATAATGATTAATCAAGCGTTTTATTACATCATTAATAATGTTTGTGAGAAAAAATACGGATTGTGCAAGAAAAAGGGAAAGATATACTGACATACAGGTCAGTAAGAGTGAGACAGACAGACAGGCAGGCAGACAGACCGAGAAAAAGATATATAGATAAAGAGAGAGCTATTACCATGATGATAATGATTTTTTAATCATCATTATTATTACTCTTATCATTATCAGTATTATTACTATTATCATAACCATTCATATTATTATTCTTGTTGTTATTATTACCAGTGTTATTATTATTATTGTTATTATTATTATTGTTATTATTATTGTTGTTATTATTATTATTATTACTACTACTACTATCATCATCATCATCATTATTCTTATCATTATCATTAACATTATTATTGTTATAATTATCATTATCATTATTACCATTATTATTATCATTATCATTATTACCATTATTATTATCATTATTATCATTATTATTATTTTAATAATATCAATAATATCAATAATATCAATAATATCATATTATAATATATAATATCATAATACATATATTACAATTATTAAATTATTAAAATTATCATAATATATTATACATTATTAATAATTATTAATAATTATTAAAATTATTAAAATTATTAAAATTATTAAAATTATTAAAATTATTAAAATATAATTATAAATTATTAAATTATTAAAATTAATAAATATTATTAAATTATTAAATTATTAAATTATAATATAATTATTAAATTAATTAAATATTAAATTATTAAAATTAATTAAATTATTAAAATATTAATGTATAAATATTATAATAATTAATAATATAAATAATAAAATTGTATAATTGATTAATGGTAAATAATGATATAATAAATGGTAATAATGATAATAATATGGTAATAATGATAATAATAATAATGTAAAAATTAAATGATAATAATAATGGTAATAATGATAATAATAATGGTAATAATGATAATAATAATGGTAATAATGATAATAATAATGGTAATAATGATAATAATAATGGTAATAATGATAATAATAATGGTATATAATGGTAATAAGATAATAATGGTAATAATAATAATTGGTAATAAGATAATAATGGTAAATTTATAATGGTAATATAAATAATGGTAATAATAATTAATGGTAATAATAATAATGGTAATAATATATAATGGTAATAATAATAATGGTAATAATATAATGGTAATAATAATAATGGTAATAATAATAATAATAATAATAATGATAATATAATAATGATAATAATAATATATATAATAATAATGTAAATAATAATAATGGATAATAATAATAATAATGGTAATAATATAATAATGTAATAATGAT
>NC_051411.1:33930514-33938014 GCF_015228065.2 Penaeus monodon
CATATATATATATATATATATATAATATATATAATATATATGAAATGAGGATAAATAAATAAAATATATACACACACACACACACACACACACCAATATATATATATATATAATATATATATATATAATATAGATATATATATATATATATATACATATATAGTATATATATATATATATATTTATATATATATATATATATATATATATATATATATATATATCCTATTTATATATATGCATTATACATATATATATATATATTTTTTTTTTTTTTTTACATATAATATATATATATATATATACATTATATATATATATATATATATATATTTTATCCTTTTTTATATATATGCATTTTATATTATATATATATATATATATATATATATTTTATATATATATATATATATATATATATATATATATCTATTATATAATTTATATATATATATATACCATATATGTGGGGGGGTTTTTGTGTGTGTGTGGTATGGGGTGTGTTTTTGTGTGTGGTGGTGTGTGTGGGGTGTGTGTGTGGGGTGTGTGTGTGTGTGTGGGGTTGTGTGTGGGTGTGTGTATGGGTGTGTGTTGTGTATGGGGTGTGTAGGGTGGGGTATGTGTATGTGGTGTGGGTTGTGTGTGTTTTGTGTGTGGGTGGGGTGTGTGTGTGTGTGTGTGTGTGTTGTGGGTGTGTGTGTGTATGTGCGTGTGTGTGTGTGGGGTTTACACATGGTGTGTGTGTATATATAAAATAAAATATATATATAATAATATTTATATATATATATATATATACTTTAATATATACAATATATAATTTAATATATTTTAAAATCATACTTTTAAATATAATATAATAATATATATATTATATAATATATATATATAAATAAAATTTTATAAAAATGTTCCCATGTATATAATATATATAATATATATTATATTAATATATATAAATTTTTAATATATATATTTATAAAATTTTTATATATAAAAAAGGGTGCATATTATATATAAATTTTATATAATATATATTTTTATATATAAATGTGTGTGTGGTGTGTGTGTGTGGTGGGGGGGTGGGGGGTGGGGGGTTCCGTGTGTGTGTGGGGTGTGGGGTGTGTGTTGTGTGTTTTGTGTGGTGTGTGGGGGGTGTTTTTTTACTTATTTTGTTTTATCCCTATATATATATTATATAATTATTATATATATTATAATTATAATATATATAAAAATTTTATATTAAGGTTTATAACTTTAATATTTTTTTAAAATTTTATACTTAATATTTATACTATAAAAATCTCTCTTTTTAAAAGGGGCCTGCCCCCCAAAAGGGACTTTGGCGATCAGGATTCCCCCTCTGTTGGGTTTTTGTGGTCTTCTTGCCCAAAAAATTCCCGCTTGCGGTAGGTTAGTCTTTGTCTCCCTTTTTTGGGTTTTTTCATTGATCTTACCTGTCATGCTGAGATATTCTTTTCCCTTTTAGCAAATTTGCCCCAAAAATTTGCAACTGTCTTTTGGGGATGTTTTCAGAAAAAAAAAGGGTTTCGTTCCTGCTCTCTCCACCCATTTCCCGGGTTTTGACATTTTATTGTCCAAGATATCTCATAATTCTCTGAAAAACACCAATCTCTGCCGATTAGTTCCTTTCTCCAAAACACAGTAAAAATAGTCTAGAATTCGCAAGAAATACGGGAGGAGGGAAAAAAACCACTTTTAACGGGTTCGGGAATTCTGACCCTTTGTTGACATAAAAATTTTTGTTTTTCTTAAATTTAATTTTGCCCAGTTTTTCAAATGCGCTTTTGTCTTTCCCAAATTTCGTCTTCTAATTTTTGATCACATTTGCCATCTTCCTTTAATCATGCTGCCAAGATAGTTAAATTTTCTGTACTTGTTCATTTAAGCCCCAAATTTCCGTATTTTTACACTTTTAGAAAAACTTTTTTTTTGCGTTCCCATACTTTCTATCTTTCCCAGTTTTGGAAAAGCCCTTTTTTTTCTTTGGCTTAAAACCCAATTTGTCTAGTATCTTTTGCAGCTTTTCTTCAAAATATAAAAAAAAAAACCCGTATCGTGGGCATATTAAAGCTTTTTAAGTTGTGGCCCCCAAACGGGGAAATCCCATGAAAGGTTAATTTCACAAAGGAAAATTTCTCACTGAAAGGGTTTAAAGAGATCTGGGAAGCACACATCCCTGTCGAACCCTCTTCAATTTTGGGTAGGGAAACTTGTGTTCATCCCTACTTGCATGCTTTGGCGAGGTTCCTAGTAGAAGTTGCGCAGAATTTTTTAAACCTTTCCATCCAGATCTAAATTTCCCTAGCAAATTAAAAAAAGCCCCTTCATTTTGCACTTATAAAAACCCTTTGGATAATCAAAAAACCCACACGTATAAACCTTCGAAATTCGATAGCTCTTTCCGATAGTTTTTCCCCATTTTACGAAGATCGAAACCCCCATTGCCAGCATTTTTTACAAACCCCAAAACTGTTTTTTTCCCCGTTCGGGTTTTTTTCTTACTTTTTGTTCATCACAGAATGCAAAATTTTTTTTATCAAGGTCATTGGGCCCAAATCGTTGTGTAATTAAACTTTAAATTTGCGCCACCCTTTCGGGGAGGGCTATGAAAATAGTTTTGCTGAGATTTTTGGGTTTTTCCACTGTCTTTATACCTCTTTAAAAAACTTCGGAAGTTTTTCAATCCCAAAAGTTTTCTAGTAAAAAAAATATCTGGGTGAGGGACTTCCCCGGGGTCCTCCCGGGCCTTTTTCCCTCTTCTTTTTTGTAATGCCCGCAAAATTCTGATTTTAAGATTTGGGGCCCCTCGTGTCCTTTCTTTTTTTTGGGTTTTTTGGCCCTAAATCTCCCAAAAGGGTTAAACCAATGTTTTTGGCCCAGCTTTCAAGGTTTTTGTCCTTTTTTAAAAATTCTCCATTTTTGGTTCTTATGCACCCTTTGAAAAAGAACACCCTTTAAAACCCCCTTACCTTCTTTTTTTCCCTTTTCTTTGTACATTGCGGGGTTTCGTTGGTTTTGTGTTTTAAATATTTCACTTTGTTCATTGACCCAATCTCTTGGTTCTCTACTTTCTTTTTATTCCCTTTGCTGTTTGCTTTACTCACTGTTTCCCCGCGGTTTTTAAAGCTGTTCCCTAGAGTGCTTTCTTCCAAGATCTCATTCGTCCCCACTGCTTTTTGGGACTTTTTCTCACGTTTAGGTATAAGTTTTTTTGCTACCGATACCAGCCCCTTTTTAAAGGTTTCCATTAGCATTTCCTAGGTTTTCAACCCAAAATTAAATGGGATTTTGCATAGCCCCGCATATTCTTCTCGAATGGTTTGGTTTTTCAAAAAAGTTCTTAACCATTCTTTGGGGTGTCTTTTCCTTTTTTGATTGTCTAAGCTTAAAAATTTTAAATTTGCATAGGACTAGGTTATTATCACACCCCAGTTGCCCCCGGGTAGGGGAAAGTAGGCAATTAGTTCTTAAAAATCGTCTTTCCCCCCTCCGCCCTGTTCCCCAAAAGTTCGTGGAGTTCCTTCTACCAAAATATTGGTTAAAATACTCATTTGCTTTTTCACCATTGAACCAATTTTTTTCCCCTTTTATTTTGTGTACCAAGACCAAACTTTTCCCAAAGTTTCTCCCTCGCCTTTTTTTTCCCACCTTTTCTTTTGGTCCCCCATTATGAAGGGGACATTTCCCTAGACTTTCCCCTGCGTTTTTGCTTTCCCCCCAAAGGGTCGGACAATTTACCCAAACTCTTTTCACTACCTTTCAGTCGGGTGGCCCATACCTGAATGAGGGAGATGTATTTGTTTACCTTTTAACTTTATAACGGGCTTTTATCTGGGCAAACCCCACATCCCCAGCAAGCCCCTTCGCGCTTTCCTGTCCCGTATCAAGCAACTCCTCGTTTTTGTTTTATTTCCCCCCCCGAATATAGCACCCGAAAATTTTCACTGTTTAACTCAACCCCTGCCCGTCCCCCTCGTTTTACATATCCGGAAATTTTCCTTTTTAATCGTGTCATTTTAGCTTCACATTATCCCGCTTCCAAATTTTGGGAACCCTGTTCTTACATTCCATGTTCGTTTCAGTAAAGTTTCGTTATGTTGCAGGGAAATAGCCCGATAAAAAGGTTGGGGCCACCTGCTGCCCCGGGGTTTCCGTATATCTCCAGAAGGGCTTGGGCCCTTCCCAAGGGGTTGGGGCCCTTTCCCCTTTTGGGTGACCGTTTACCCCTCGAGGGGTTTCCGCTTACGGGTTTTCCCACCCCATAATTAGCTATTTCCCCCCCGGCGTTACTTGGGATTTCCAAAAAATGGCTACGGGGTGTTTAATTTTATTAAAATTTTTATAGGGATATATCCCATACACACCACACCCCACCCCAAAACACACCCCACACACACAACCCCACACCAAAAACAACACACAAACACACAAAACACACACACACAAAACACACAAAACACACACACCCCCCACCCACACACACACACACACAAAACACCACCACACACACACCAACATATATATATATATATTTTATAATATATATATATATATATATATTAAATAATTTTTAAAATATGTTTTTAAAATGATTAAGGATATATTATAATATATATATATATAATATATTATATATATTAAAATAT
This sequence comes from Penaeus monodon, assembly GCF_015228065.2. Lineage (NCBI taxonomy): Eukaryota > Metazoa > Arthropoda > Malacostraca > Decapoda > Penaeidae > Penaeus > Penaeus monodon. The sequence continues at coordinate 33,935,188 of NC_051411.1, forward strand.
GTAGTATTTATATTTATATATATGATATATATATATTTTATATATATAATTTTAAATATATATAAAATATGTTTATATGATTAAGGATAAAATAGGATAATATATATATAAAATATATAAATATACAATAAATTAAAATAATATCAAAATTATATATTAATATATAATTTTATATATATTTTACATATATATATATTATATATAAAAATAATTTTATATTTTAAAAGTTATATATGATTAAGGATTTTATAATATATACATATAATTTAAAATTTATATATATAATTAAAATAAAATTATATTTATAACCTTTTATACACAAAATATATATGTATAAATTATTATATATATATGCATATATATTTTTATTTTTTACATATATGTTATGTTAAAATATGTGAATATATATATTATATTTATATAATTATATATATATATTTTATATAATTTTATATTCACAAATATTTTACATACAAATATATTAAAAATAAAAAATTTTAATTTCCCTATATATTAATTATTATTTACATATATATATTTGTTATAATGTTTAAAATATATATATATTATATATATAATAATAATTTTTATAATAAAGTATTATAATATTTTATCCTTAATCATAATAAAAATATATAATTATAATATATTAAAAAAAAAAATTTTAAAATATAAAATTTTTATATATAAAATTTTATATATTATAAATATAGGGATATAAAATATATAATAATATTAAAATTTTATATAAAATATATCCTTTTAAAATATTAACATATTGATATATATAAAATATATTTTATATATATAAAAAATATATATAATTTTACCTTAATAAAATATAAAAAATAAAATTAAAATATAATATAATATATAAAAATATTTTATCTATATATATATTTTTATATATTAAAATTAATACATAATATATATAGAAAATAATATAATATTATTTTATTAATATTTATATATATCCTTAATCATAATAACAATATATATATATTTATAATTATAATATATATAATATATTTTATAGATAATATTTTATATAGTTGGGGGGTTTTTGTGTGTGTGCGTGTGGGGTGTGTGGTGTGTGTGTGTGTTTTGGGGTGTGTTTGGGCGGGTGTGTGGGGGTGTGTGTGTGGTTTGTGTGGAGTGTGTGTTGTGTGTTGGGGGGGTGTGTGTGGTGTGTTTGGGGTGGTTTTTGTGTGTTAGGGGTATATACATATAATAATATGTATAAATTTTAACACCCCCTAGCCAAATTTGTAAAAACCAGAGTAAAGCCCGGCGGGGGAAAGCTAAATTTTAGGGTTTTGGAAACCCCCAACGGGGGAAAATCCTCGGGGAGTGAAAAGGCACCCAAAAGGGTAGAAGGAGCTCAACAGCCTTTGGAAAGGGAGCCTTTGGAGATGATACGGCAATCCATGGGCAGAGGGGCGCCAGACCGTTTTCGGGGTACTGTCTGCAACATAACGAAACAGTTAATGAAAATGGAACTGGAATGTAAGGGAAAAACGGGTTTCCAAAATGGGGAAAGCTGGTAATGTGAAGTAAAATGACACGATTTAAGGTTTAAAAATTGGAATATGTGAAAAAAGGGGGCGGGCAGCGGTGAGTTTTAAAAAGTGATAAATTTCCCGGGTGCTATATTAGGTGGAGGGGAAAACACAAACGGGGGTTTCTATGATTAAATGGACAAAAAGAAAGCGCGAAGAGCTTGCTAGGATTTTGGGGTTTTTCAGATAGGGTCATGCTGATAAAGTGAAAAAGGGAAAAAAAATTTAAATTTAGCATTTATTAAAGGGATATGCACGACGACTGTAAGTATTTAAGAAGAGATCGATGAAATTTTACGACACATTGGGGAAAGCTTTAAAAAGCCCCGTTTCAATTACGGATGTTTAAGTCAAATGGGGGGGCCTAAAGAAAAGGGAGGGAAAAGAGGCAGATGGGGGAAGAAAACAGTTTGGAAAAATTTTTGGGCTTGGGACACAAAATGAAAAGGGGGGGAAAAAAAGGGTTTCAATGGTTTTAAAAAAAATTAGATGTATTTTAAAAAAAAACTTGGTATGAGGGGAAAATCCCCGAAAAAATTATGGACAAAGGGGGACCCCGGGGGGACGATTTTTAAGAACTAGATTGACCCACTTTGCAAAAACCCAGGGGCCCGACTGTTGGGGGAGTGATCATTTTAACCCAGTTTATATTTCGAGTTTTAAAAGGGTTAAGCTTAAGAAATAAGGAAAAAGGAAAGAAAACCCCAAGAAGGATTTTAAATTTCCTTTTTTGAAAACCAAACCTTGAGAAGAATATGCGGTGGCTATGCAAAAACGATTTTTTAAAGTGCCCGAAGACCTAGGGAAAAGCAAGTGAGAAAAAATTTTAAAAAGGGGTGGGTTTTCGGTTAAACAAAAGAAATTTTTACCTAAACGTTGGGGAAAAAGTCAAAGAGCAAGGGGGATGACGAAAGAGATCTTGGACAGGGAAGGGACCTAGGGAAAAAGTTTAAAAAACCCCGGAAAACAAATGAGTACAAGCAAGCGAGGGGAAGGAAATAAGAAAGAAAAGTAGAGAAGCCAAAGAGGGTTGGCCCCAATGAACAATGTGAAGAATTGAAAGACCCCAAAACCCAAAGAAAAAAGGGGGGCAAATGTACAGAAAAAATTAAGGAAGTAAGGGTTTTAAAGGCCCGGGTTTTTTTTTTACAGGATGCATAAATCCCAAAAATGGAGAAGTTTTTAATGGAAAAAAGGGCCCAAAAAACCCTTTAACGCTGGACAGGGAAAACATTGGGAACATTTTTAGGGGTTATGGGGCCCAAAAC
>NC_051411.1:33943014-33945514 GCF_015228065.2 Penaeus monodon
TAAATGAAAACAAGTACAGAAATTCAACTATCTTGGCAGCATGATAACGGAAGATGGCAAATGTGATCAAGAAATTAGAAGACGAATTGGAATGACAAAAGCTGCATTTGAAAAACTGGGCAAATTAATGAAGAACAACAAAATTTCTATGTCAACAAAGATCAGAATGCTGAACTGTTATGTGTTTTCCATCCTCACGTATGGTAGCGAATGCTAGACTATTTCACTGTGTATGGAGAAAGGAACTGAATCGGCAGAGATATGGTGTCTCAGGAGAATTATGAGAATATCTTGGACAGATAAAATGTCAAACCAGGAAGTGCTGGAGAGAGCAGGAACGAAGCGTTTTCTTCTGAAGAACATCCGAAAGAGACAGTTGCAATTTTTGGGACAAATGATGCGAAAGGAATAGAATATCTCAGCATGACAGGTAAGATCAATGAAAAACAAAACAGGGGCAGACAAAGACTAACCTACGCAGCAAGCGTAAGTAGATGGACAAGAAGACCACAAAAGACAGACAGAGGTGGAAATCCATGATCGCCAACGTCCTTGTGGGACAGGGCACTTGAAAGAGAGAGATATATAGTATAAATATTAAGTATATATTATAAACATATTATGTATATATCCTTACATATATATATATATATATATATATATATATATATATATATATATATATATGCATAAATCAAAATAAGTAAAAACACACACACTCACACACACACACACACACACACACACACACACACACACACACACACACACACACACACACACACACACACACACACACACACACACACATTTATATAATATAATAATATATATATATAATATATATGCAACATTATATATATATATCTATAAAGATATAATATATATTATAGATATATAATATATATAATATAGAATATATATATATAATATATATATATTATATATATATAATTATAGTACATACATATATATATATATAATATAGAATATATATATAGATATAATATATGTACATATATATATATATATATATATATATATATATATATTATATATATATATATATATATTTATAGATATATATATATAAATGTTGCATATATATATATATATATATATATAATATATATATATATATAAATGTGTGTGTGTGTGTGTGTGTGTGTGTGTGTGTGTGTGTGTGTGTGTGTGTGTGTGTGTGTGTGTGTGTGTGGTGTGGTGTGTGTGTGTGAGTGTGTGTGTTTTTACTTATTTTGATTTATGCATATATATATATATTATATATATATATATATATATATATATATATATATATATACATATATATATGTAAGGATATATACATAATATGTTTATAATATATACTTAATATTTATACTATATATCTCTCTCTTTCAAGTGCCCCTGTCCCACAAGGACGTTGGGCGATCATGGATTTCCACCTCTGTCTGTCTTTTGTGGTCTTCTTGTCCATCTACTTACGCTTGCTGCGTAGGTTAGTCTTTGTCTGCCCCTGTTTTGTTTTTCATTGATCTTACCTGTCATGCTGAGATATTCTATTCCTTTCGCATATTTGTCCCAAAAATTGCAACTGTCTTTTCGGATGTTCTTCAGAAGAAAACGCTTCGTTCCTGCTCTCTCCAGCACTTCCTGGTTTGACATTTTATCTGTCCAAGATATTCTCATAATTCTCCTGAGACACCATATCTCTGCCGATTCAGTTCCTTTCTCCATACACAGTGAAATAGTCTAGCATTCGCAAGCATACGTGAGGATGGAAAACACATAACAGTTCAGCATTCTGATCTTTGTTGACATAGAAATTTTGTTGTTCTTCATTAATTTGCCCAGTTTTTCAAATGCAGCTTTTGTCATTCCAATTCGTCTTCTAATTTCTTGATCACATTTGCCATCTTCCGTTATCATGCTGCCAAGATAGTTGAATTTCTGTACTTGTTTCATTTAGATGTCCCCAATCCGTATCTTACACTGTTTAGCAACTTTTTGTTTGCTGATTACCATACATTCTATCTTTCTACAGTTTATGGTAAGTCCTTTCTTTTCGTTGGCTTCAACCAATTTGTCTAGTATCTCTTGCAGCTTTTCTTCTAACTCTGAAATCAACACCGTATCGTCGGCATATCTCAATCTGTTTAAGTTGTGGCCTCCGACAGGAATCCCATGTAAGGTTGATATTTCACGAAGGATAATCTCACTGTAAAGGTTAAAGAGATCTGGGCTAAGCACACATCCCTGTCGAACGCCTCTTCTAATGTTGGTGTATGAACTTGTGTCATCTCCTACTTGCATGCATGCCGATTGTTCCTAGTAGAAGTTGCGCAGAATTCTTAAATCCTTTCCATCCAGATCTAAACTTCCTAGCAAATTGAAAAGCTCTTCATTTTGCACTTTATCAAAAGCCTTTGTATAATCAATAAAGCACACGTATAAATCCTTCTGCATCTCGATAGCTCTTTCCGATAGTATTCTCAGTACG
>NC_051411.1:33951325-33973196 GCF_015228065.2 Penaeus monodon
ACTTTTCTGCTTTTTCTTGTGAGCTGGTTTTATTTGGGTAATTAGTGTTTTTCCTATTACCCCAAAGTATTTTTATATTCAGAATTACCATATTGTGACTGTGTTGAACATGGAGATTCTCCAAATAGAATTGTGTCTAATACTTTATTGCAGTCTTCACTTTCCTGATAACCATTACTTACGCCTTGGTAAGAATTATGGCAAAGTGATATGGTGTTGTATCTATTTGACACACTATTGCTTTCTACGTTATTTGAGGATGTACTATCAAAAAGTGTGTCCAGGAATTGATTATGATCACTGGTATTAGTCATGTTAAGAGCTTGTTCAGGACCCTCAGGGAAACTAGAATGAGCAATATGCTTTCCAATTAATGGATCAAACAAACTGCTTGCTGTACTGGCAGAACTACTGCTTGGTGGTGTACCTAAGAAACAGTTTGTTGGAAGTTGTCCTACACCTTTTTCTAAATGCTGGTTATGTGTGTCTTTAGTGTTTCCATTAGGCACTATATCTAATTGTCTTTGCAATTCTTTTTGTGAATAACATGACTCTGGTGATGGTTGAATATACTCTGCATCACTTTGATCACTGTCAGTATCAGATATTATGGTCACTTGATTTTTCCTTACTGGCTTTTCCCTTACTGTATTTTCTGGGTTGAAGAGAGGATTGTATCTTTTATCATGTTCCTTTTGTATTCTAACATTAGACCCTGCTTCACCCTTTTTTCTCACTCCCCTTTTGGTTGAATGAATATCACTAGAAACATTACCTGTCTTACTTTCCATTCTAACCCCATTTGTTGAAGTACTGCAATGACTAGCAATTCTTATTTCATCCACACTCCTTTCTAGACATGTATCTAATTCATCAAAGAAATGTGCCAACTGTTGTAATTTTGATGTATGATATATACGTAAACACCCTAATTTCTGTTGTGCATTGCTGTTTAAAATAAATTTTGCAAAGTCCTCTACAGCCATTCCACTTGCTCGTGCCATGTCAATTAACTGAGATCTGAAAATCAAAAATTTGTATAAATAAGTATATACATGCATTCCTACAATATATAAATATATATGTATATATTATATTAATATATATATATATATATATATATATATATATATATTATAATATATTATAATATATATATATATATATATATATATATATATATATATATATATATATATATATAATGTATATAGTATTATTATATATACATGTATTATATATAATATATTATATATATAGTATATATATATATAGATGTATAGTATATATATATTATATATATATATATATATATATATATATAATATATATATATATATATTAATATATATATATAATATACATACTTATATATATATATATTATATATTATATATATATATATAATATATATCATATATCTAATATCTATATATATAATATATATCATATATATATATATATATATATATTATAATATTATATATATATATATAATATTATACTATAATATATATATATATATATATATATAATATATAATATTAATATATTAATATAATATATACATATATATTTATATATTGTAGGAATGCATGTATATACTTATTTATACAAATTTTTGATTTTCAGATCTCAGTTAATTGACATGGCACGAGCAAGTGGAATGGCTGTAGAGGACTTTGCAAAATTTATTTTAAACAGCAATGCACAACAGAAATTAGGGTGTTTACGTATATATCATACATCAAAATTACAACAGTTGGCACATTTCTTTGATGAATTAGATACATGTCTAGAAAGGAGTGTGGATGAAATAAGAATTGCTAGTCATTGCAGTACTTCAACAAATGGGGTTAGAATGGAAAGTAAGACAGGTAATGTTTCTAGTGATATTCATTCAACCAAAAGGGGAGTGAGAAAAAAGGGTGAAGCAGGGTCTAATGTTAGAATACAAAAGGAACATGATAAAAGATACAATCCTCTCTTCAACCCAGAAAATACAGTAAGGGAAAAGCCAGTAAGGAAAAATCAAGTGACCATAATATCTGATACTGACAGTGATCAAAGTGATGCAGAGTATATTCAACCATCACCAGAGTCATGTTATTACCAAAAAGAATTGCAAAGACAATTAGATATAGTGCCTAATGGAAACACTAAAGACACACATAACCAGCATTTAGAAAAAGGTGTAGGACAACTTCCAACAAACTGTTTCTTAGGTACACCACCAAGCAGTAGTTCTGCCAGTACAGCAAGCAGTTTGTTTGATCCATTAATTGGAAAGCATATTGCTCATTCTAGTTTCCCTGAGGGTCCTGAACAAGCTCTTAACATGACTAATACCAGTGATCATAATCAATTCCTGGACACACTTTTTGATAGTACATCCTCAAATAACGTAGAAAGCAATAGTGTGTCAAATAGATACAACACCATATCACTTTGCCATAATTCTTACCAAGGCGTAAGTAATGGTTATCAGGAAAGTGAAGACTGCAATAAAGTATTAGACACAATTCTATTTGGAGAATCTCCATGTTCAACACAGTCACAATATGGTAATTCTGAATATAAAAATCTTGATAATAGGAAAAACACTAATATACCAACTAAATCCAGCTCACAAGAAAATGCAGAAGAGTTAAACAAGAGGGATAAGAGGCCTACATATATCTTTCCTTCATCGTTTGAACTTGGTCATTCACCATGGGGAACTCTTGAACAACTTTTTGATGATTAAGAATTATTTTTGAAAACTGAGCTCAAGATGTTTGTATACCATCTAGAAATACTCTCTAAGCAATATATTCACCATAGCATATAATTTAAATGCCTGGCATGGATTTATGTAGACAAGGGTCCAACCATGGAGGCCCCCCCAATCCTTGCCCGTGGTCGTGGGGGTTCGGGAGGAGAGAATGAGGAGAAGAGAGATAGATCAGTAGAGCATAGAGAGAGGATTTGATAGAGATCAAGAGACCGTAGGAGATAAAGGTGAAGAAGAAGAGACGAGATGGATGAGACGTGGATTATCTATGAGCGTATCCTTAGAGAGTAGATAGGTAGAGATAGTATAATGAGATATACGGAAGAGAGAGAGAGATGAGAGAGAGAGAAAAAAAAAAAAATTAAGATAATAAAAAGTAGGTAGACCGAGATACGAGATATAGGAGTAGGATATATCAGAGAGAGGCAGATGACAGAGATGAGAGTAGAGAGTAGATAGATGCCGAAGAGAGATGAGACGGATAAGAGGAGATAGAGTTTGAGCCATATTATAGATGGATACGAGGAGATTTATATGAGAGAGGTATACGAGATGATGATAGGGTATGAGATATAAGAGTAAGCAGAGAGGTAACAGAGAAATTAGATATAGAGAAGAGAGCGAGATGAAGATGAGATAGATGAGTAAGAGACCGATATAGTAGTATGATAGAAGAGAGAGAAGAGGTGCATATAGATGAGAGAGGAAGAAGTATGTAATACTATATTCAATTTTATATATTATGATGAGTAGAGTTACATGAGGATAGAGATAGAGCCGACGATAGACGAGGGATAAGATAGCTAAGAGAGATACAGATTAGAGACGATGGAGTATCGAGAGAAGACACAGGAAGGGAACGTTATACGATATAGTTATATAGCACGAGAGAGACACATGTTAGATATAGTCAGAGATACATATATGAGGATAGAAATAGACTACGATATTAGCAGTGGAGTAGAGAGCAGGAGGCAGCATATGCTGTAGAGAATATAGCAGATGACGAGTTCTGTATAGACGGATACGATAAGATATTTAGATATGATACTAGAGAGAATATAAGAGAGATTATGATTATAACTAAGCGATATCTATATAAGATACACATTTAGATATAATGATAGACACAGGTTGAGAGAGCATGAACTCGATCATAGAGAAATACCTAGAGTCGATATAGTATTACGACTAGTAGATAAGAGACTAGAGATATATAGATATAATAATATAGTATGATGATATATATTATATTAATAAAAATATATACTAATATATATAATAATATTAGTATATTATAGGATAGTATAATAGAATATATCTAGTATAAGATATATCTGACTAGTATCATGAACTAGATACTGATTATATAATTATATTATTATTGAAATAAGATATCTATCAGATAGATATATAGACCTATAAGTATATATATAGGATGTATAGCTAGGAATTATACTATATTATATATATTATATATGTATATCTTATATATTATAATATATATGATATATATATATAGTAGTAATTATATAAGTATCATATATATGACTATATAGGATAGTATCTATATACTGATACATACACATATAATCACACACACCCCCAACACACACACACACACACACACACACACACACACACACACACACACACACACCACACACACACACCTGTACGTCTATATATAATAATATATATATTCTATATACATAATTAATATTATATAGTAAGTAACTAATGCATAAATATACTTAATTAGTATTATAATATGATTATATTACCTAACAACCAACGGTACAGCTATCATCTCCTAGCGTCAGCTCCATTTCATACGGAAAGACCGTGGCCCCGGCGACGATCCGATACCTGCCCCGCTACGCATATGGCCACACCCGCTCTAACACACTCCCTATCTGATGTGCACAATCTGCATATCACCCTATGTTCCTTATGTAATGTCTCCCATTTTCAATTCACAATCCTATTGCTCGTGCCTACGCCTTCTTGAAACAACCCGATACCTCCTAGCCGATCTCACCCACCTATCACTCTCTCACCGACTCCCAACAATATACAGACATCCCTTACAGAATCCACACTTTCTGCTCAACACCTATTCTCTTATCCTCAACGCATATAATATCCTTACACTAATAATAACTCCTCTAACACACCCTTTCACTCAGCAAATCCTATTGCCCAGTTAAGCACAACTAACTCACTAACTCAACCGACCCTTCCCTACTAACATAACTATAGTGCTAACATAGACCTTAGATAACTAGCATTATTCTCTTGCTTTTAACCATTAACCATTATTGGATGTTATATGTATAGCGCCCATTTTTATGGGCAGTCCTAAACCACTACATTAAGTTCCGCGTGCTTCGCATTCAGTGCCGTTGTGCTTCAAAGCATGATATCAATGACATGCAGATTTTTGAAAAAGAGTCTTTCTTTATTTCATAAAAATGTCAATAGAAAACGATTATGATTTTAGATCACTAGCAAACTTTTGTGGAAGTTTCAAATAAGTGGAAAAAGTACTTCTCTGCAACTTGCATTGTTTATACGTATCATTCTTCGCTTTGCAAGGCTGTTAGCGAAACTTTCAAGTGTATCTATAGATTCGCTATAAAAGATAGATTTTACCTTATCATAAATCATTTGAAAACTGGAAGTGCCACGCCGCTTTCTGCCCCTTCTTTTTAGCCATCCACGAGAGTTAAGTCCGTGTCTTGCACAGAGTCAAGAATACCCCAGACATCTAGGATCATTGCATTATGGCCTTTAACTTCGTCGTAATACTGCTTGAATGGTATAAACATGATCATCAACAAATCAAGTATGGTCGAGTTTTCTTCAAGAGTTTGATCACCTGCAATAAAGGTTATGCTTATCATAAGTAAAGCGATACAGAATGCATTTTAAAGATTTTCATCCCACCAAAGTCAATACCACAAGCAACATGTAATAATGAAAATGAAAATTTCTATTGATATGTATATTAAATCGAAAAGTTTGTGTTCTGATTGGCTGGCCAGAGTGTATCACCTTTGCTTATATTCAGAGCCCCCCCAATCCCTTGCCCGTTGTTGTCGTGGGGGGGCTTAGGAGGCGGAGACTGCGACCCAATGATGGGGAACTCCCCAACCTTGGGACTCAGCCCTCGACTCAACTAATTTGCATGGTCTTTATTTCCCTTTCCCCACCTTTCGTTTCTGTCCCTTCACCAAACCCTTCTACTATCCACCTCCTAAGGTGTGAGAGCCGTGCTGAAAGGATGAAAGGCTGACTTTGTGCCAGTCCTGAACGGCCTGAGGGAGCCATGGCAACGGTATTCCCCTGATTTATTTACCTAGCCCTTACCCCTCAAGGGGACCCTGAGGGGTGGATTGTTCTATCCCCAACATAATCCAGGCTTACCATGGCCAGTAATGAAAACTTATCTCCACTATTAGGGGCAATGAGGCTTGCCCCTTTATCAAATAGCCCCAAAGATGTAAACCCACCGATTCCCTGGCCCAGGCTCTCCTTTGCCCACGGCTCCGAACACTGCAATAACTACCCCCTCATCAATACCTACTAGTACAGTACCCAACAATCACTTTAAGGAACATTTCCACTCCCCCAGCAAGCTCAACTTCAACACCTCTACCTCCACAACCTCCAACATCAACCCCCCCCTCCTCCCTTATTAATACCATTACAGCCTTTTTGCCCACCTCCCCTTAACACTACCTCCCTTAAAAACTACTCCATCTTCGTCACGCCCCCGCCCTTCGACTACCCTATCTCTACAACAATTTGAATCCCCTCTTCAGCGCAGCCAAATGGGACCGATTTTTCGTGATCCCTCCCACAGCTCCCTACTCTGACAACACCCTTCTCTTCCAACAATGTCTCCAAAAACAAGTAGGTAAAGTCTCTTTCCGTAGCCGACCCGACCGCTCCCGTCTTGTCACAGTAAACATCCGAAAACCAAGCTATAGCAGTAACAAAACTAACAGACCTATATGGTAACCCCATCCTTGCAGAACCCCATCCAACCCTCAATACTTGCACCGGAACAGTTTCAATCTCCCCAGCAAATTGCCCAATCTATGACAAAGATTGGTCAGATTGTGGAGAAGATCTACTTGCCTGTCTCACAGACTATGATGCAACATCAGTGCAATGCTACCCCATTCCCCCCAGAGGTCATCGAAAGAAACCTACTAACATAGCCAAAATTACCTTCCGTAGACATGACCTTCCCTTTAACGTCTACATAGGAGGAGAATCCCTCCCTGTTCGTCCATACCAACCTCCTCCACGTCAGTGCCAAAACTGTTGGCGTCTAGGACACCCAGCCAAACATTGCCGTTTCCACAGCCAGATGCCCACTATGTGCCAACCTGGCCATACCCGATCTAACTGCCCTGCACAATCACGCACATGTGCCAACTGTGGGGCCCCCATAATGTATTTTATAGGGGCTGTCCCACTACAAATTTGAGTCTGAGGTAGCAACTCTCAGATTCAAACTTGGACTCACACTACGTGAAGCCAGACAAGAAGCACGTCGACGTGGTTTCTCTCTTACTCCTTACTCCAGTAATACTGCTCACTCTACCAATTCTCTAAACCCCCCCCTACATCTAACCCCCTCTTCTACCTCCTACATTCCCAGTCAAACTCTTTTGCCATCCTAAACCCAGACACTCCAATCTCTACTACAGATACTTCAATCACCACTACAACCCCAACACCTTCCCTCTCCCTCCTCGCAAAAACCCGTAACAGACAGAACAAACGTTCCACCCCTCTTCCCTACCACACAATCACCTCCATTTCCTTTGCTCTATGCTTGAGACACCAGTCCTCTCTTCCCCCCCTCACAAGAAATCCTTATCCCAAAAACTCCCCAACCAACTCCTCAGAAGAAACCATTGAAAATATTCAAGATTACCTCATGAAAACTGACACTCAACCTCCAAATACAACTCCTGCTCCTTCCACACACCAAGTAACTGCTGATATCCATCCTCCTCCTAACGATATCCCCCTACCCCCAATCCTCCTACCCCCTCCCAACACAGCCATCCCCCCCGCCCCCAACCCGCCACATTAACCCTCCCACCATCCCTCTATCCCTTCCACTCCTCCTGGATACACACGTGAATCCCTTATGTCACAAGTATCCCTTCCTCAGACCCTCCATCTCCTAATACCCCTCCTAGTAGAACACCAACTCCCACACCTCTCCCATCTCAGACCTCTCAATCCTTTTCCCACCCTCTAGCTTCTTCCCCCTCAAAATCTTCATCACGTAGTACAATCTATATCAGTAAAGTTAAACTATCCTTCTTTGGAATATTCGCGGTTTCCGCTCCACAGACCTGACCTTCGTCATATCCTTTCCTCTTATAACCATCTCTTGTCTGCCTTCAAGAGACCTTTCTTACACATCCTCCAATACCAATCCCCAATTATCATTTTGTCTCTTCCCCACATTCCCTTTATGTCTCATCCATACTTATCAATCAGAAAACACCTTATGTCACACCCTTTCAAACCAATGTCCCTTGCACAGTTATCCGTATCTTCCTTCATCGTTGGATCACAGTGATTTCAGTGTACTTCTCCCCTTCCCACCCTATTGACTTTGTTGCTTTTGAAAATCTAATTTCCCAACTTCAACCACCTTTCCTCATAGTGGTGACTTTAACTGCCCCCACACTCTATGGGGTGATTCTATCAAAACTCCCGAGGCCGATCTCTAGAGCGCTTTCTCTCCACAGCTGACCTTACTATTCTAAATTCAGATCGCCCCACACACTTTGATACACGCACGCAATTTTTTTCATGCATTGACCTCTCTCTATGCTCCCTCTCTTCATTTAGATTTCCACTGGTCAGTTTTAGACCATTTTCCCTATAGTGACCTCTTTCCAGTTCTCCTTTCTCCTACTTCATACGTACCACTCCCTAACTCCCCACGCTGGTGCTTTGATAGAGCCGACTGGCATACTTCACTTCACTCTCTTCTATTCATACCCTCCATCCTCCCTCACCTCCATTTCAGAAATGATACAGTATTTCACAAATACAGTCTTAAGAGCTGCACATACAGCTATCCTCGAACCTCAAGACCATATACCTCCAAATGTCTTCCATGGTGGAATTCTGATTGCACTAAAGCACTTCGCTTAAAACGTGCAGCCTGGAACAGTTACCGCTACAAGAGAGGTACTCAAATCAACTATCAACCCTTATCTCCTTTAAAAGAGCATCTGCCTATTCTCCGTCGTACAATCCGGAATAGTAAAACAAAAAAGCTGGCGAAATTATGTTTCTTCAATTACATCCTCTACATCTATCTCAAATGTTTGGCGCCGAATTCATAAAACTATCAAACAAACATCCCCCCCATCCTGCCCCTGTCCTCCATATTCGAAATACCTGATTTCTGATCCTCTCCAAATCGCTAATGAACTGGGTGATTATTTCAGCCAGGTCAGTAGTGGTCTCACCTTTCTCCACACTTCTCTTCTATTAAGACCACCAGAGAACGTACCCCCATTACCTTCACCCCATCCTCTGATGAGTCCTATAATGCCCCATTTTTTTCCTCTGAACTCATTACTGCCCTACAATCGTGCCGTAACACTCATGAAGGCCCTGACGGTATTCACTACCATATGCTCCCGGGATATATTACATCTGCATTTGCACGCCATGAATCCGTACTAGCTATTTTTTTTTATCTAGAAAAAGCATATGATACGACATGGCGGTACCATATCCTCCAACAACTGTCCTCTCTAGGCATACGTGGAAACATGGGTGTCTTCATAAAGTCCTTCCTCTCCCAACGCACTTTCCAGGTCAAAATCGCCTCTGCCACATCATCTTTCTTTTCCCCAAATCGAAGGTGTCCACAAGGCAGTGTGCTCAGTACCACTTTATTCCTTCTTGCTGTTAATGATATTGTCTCAGTTTTACCACCAGGAGCCCGGTCATCACTATATGTTGATGATTTAAACCATCTATGCCTCTGGCACATCCATACCAAATCTCTACCAATTTCTTCAATCTACAATCTCATCAGTATCTTCCTGGGCCACAAATCATGGCTTCCGCTTTTCTACCTCTAAATCTTTCTCCATCCTTTTCTCTCGCTCACGTGTAGGTCCCCTACCCCCACTCTTCTTATATGGGCACTCCACTCCAATGCCGTTTCTCTGGCAAATTCCTACGTGTCATTTTGACTCCAAACTGTCCTGGCGAGACTATATTTACACATTAAAGAAAATACTCTCCGCCGTCTTCGAATCTTAAAAACTCTATCCAATATATCATGGGCTCAGATCGCAAAACTCTCCTTCATCTTCATGTTTCTTTGATCCTCTCCACTCTTGATTATGGATGCCATATCTACTCCTCTGCCTCAACTTCTCTCCTTGCCATCTTGATACAATCCATCACTGTGGTCTTCGCTTAGCACTAGGCGCCTTCGCTCCTCCCCAGTGAGAGCCTGTACATTTAAATCAGGCATACCATCTCTATCTCGACGTCGTGCCCTTCTCTCTCTCGATGCTATGTTCGATTCCACCAATTTTCCCTCACTAAACTAACTATCCCACAACCCCTACTTCTTACCTTAACTTCATCTCCACGATTACCTACTCCTTTCTCCACTCGCATGGATACCCTCCTCTCCATTCCCCTTTCCCCCATCTCCAACCTCTCCCGTTCTCTGTCCATTTCCCTCCCTCCATGGCTATACCTCACCCCCATATTTTCTCTTCTGTTTTCCCCGACCCACCAAAATCAAATATCCCTCCTACTGTCCTTCTCACACATCTCCTTGACCATGTCTCCACTCATTCCTCTAGTATTCACGTATATACTGATGGCTCCAAATCCACCTCCGGTGCTGGTTTTGCAGTAATCTTCCCAACTCGTACTTTCAAATACTCCCTTTCTCCTGAATCCAGTGTCCTTACTACAGAACTGTATGCACTCCTTTTTGCTCTAAAACACATATACTCACTCTCCTCTTCCTCTTTTACAATTTTTACTGACTCCCGTAACTCATTAACTCTCATAAAGTCAATACACACCACCAACCCCCTTGTTTGTAAGATCCAGAACTGGTTGTTCTACCTATCCACACGCCATAAAACAATCAAATTTTGCTGGGTGCCCAGCCATGTTGGAATCCCCGGCAATGAACAGGCAGATACACTAGCACGCCACGCCTCTATGTCCACATCATACCAATCACGCTTCTCACGTATCCCAGCCACGGATTATTACCCACACTTTAAGACCTTCTTGTATAATCGATGGCAATCTTTTGGTCAAGCCTCCGCACTAATAAATTACATTCTGTAAAACTATCAATCTCCTGGTCAGCTCCATTTCATCGGAACAGACGTTGGGAGACCGCTCTCGCCCGACTACGCATTGGCCACACCCGTCTAACACACTCCTATCTGATGTCACAATCTGATCCACCCTTATGTTCCTTATGTAATGTTCCCCTTTCAATCCCACACATCCTATTGTCGTGCCCACGTTTTGAAACAACCCGTATTAAAGCCACCGCAAGTAAAACTCGGAAAAACAATTAGTAAAACAAAATTAGAAAGAGGTAAAATCAACCAACAGCAAAGGATGTCACCAGTGTCCTCGCTGAGCCTCTAATGCTTAACATAGTCCATAATTAAGGTGGTGACGTGGCAGGTCGTATTCTTGAAAAATGAATCCAAAGTCATAAAACTTACCCAAAACTAATAAAAGTGATTAATCAAAAAACAGGATTTCAGTAAGTTTTAAAAGGGAAAATATAAGCATAAGATAATGTAAAAAGAAAATAGTAAAATAAAGGGGAGGGGTTCGGTATTAAAGTGAAATTGTAAAAAAAACATTGAAAATCAAGAAATAAAGATAAGTGCATAAGAGAATGAAAAGAAAACACTAAAATCCCCGTCTACCCTTAAAAGACTACATATAATAAAATAAAGCGATACAAACTCGCAAAATAAGTCACCTGGCTTATACGCCCCTCACCTATTCGAAACGTTGAAGCTCAAAGAGGGAAACTCGGAAAACAACAAATTGTAAGTCTCATTTGCACATTTTTATCAAACAATACATGGCTTGGCAGTAATAACAGTGTTGAGTAGGTTGTGTGGGCGGGAATCATCTCCAGCGCGTTTGAGCGCCGCCCGCTGGATTACCTAAGTTCGGTTCGGGATTCAGGATTCAGGATTCGGGATTCAGGTGTCAAGGGTGTCGAGGGGACAGGTAGGGTATTAGGGTAGGGGATTGGGGGTAGGTGTGAGGACGATAGCTCAAGGAAAAGGACGAAAAGGAGAGAAATTAAAGGGAGCCGAGAGATGGAGATGAAAGAAATGAGTAAGGCCAACGGCGGAATAGAAAAAGTAGAAAGCGAGGAATATGGGAGTAGTATTAGTATGGGAGAAGAGAAAAACAGAAGAACGTAGAAGTAGAAGAGAAGAGAGAAAAATGAACGAAAGGAGTGAATAAGAGTAATGAGAGAGAAAACGAGAGAAAAGTATAAAATAGCATAACGGAGGAACAGGGAAGAGGGGAAAACGAGATTAAAAGTAAGGAGGGACGCAAGATTAGGAAGGGAAAGGGGGAATTAAAGGAAAAGGAACGAAAGAGATCGGCGAAGAAGAGAGAGCAAGAGAACTAGAGTATTTAGGAGAGACGGAGGATCGCGAGTAGAGTAAATAGGGCACAGGAGTTCAGGATGTTACGTGAAGAGGAGGAAGAGGGAGAGAGCGAGGCGGGGAAAAGGTGGAGAAGAGGGTGAAAGGGAGATAGGGGAGACTAAAGGAAACAAGGGTGAGGAGGATAAGGGGGGAGAGGGGTTATAGTCAAGGATGGGGGGGGGGTCGGAGACCTCACAAGAGATGCAGAGAGAAAGAGAGTGAATAAGAAAAGTGAAGAGAGAGAAGACGAAGAAGAAGTAGAGGAAGAGAGAGAGAGAGTGATTGAGTGAGTAAGAAAGAGATAGAGAGACAGAGAGAATGAAAGAGAAAAATGGAGTGATTATATATATATAATATATATATATATATATATATATATATATATATATAAAATATATATATATATATATATATATCATCATCATTTAACGGTAGGTTCATGTCTGAGCCGCCGTGGTCACAGCATGATACTCAATTGCAGTTTTCACGTTGTGATGCTCTTGGAGTGAGTACGTGGTAGGGTCCCCAGTTTCCCTTTTTACGGAGAGTGCCGGTGTTACCTTTTAGGTAATCATTCTTTCTTATTTTATCCGGGCTTGGAACCAGCACTGACTTGAGCTGGCTAGCCACCCAGTGGCTAGGCAGGCAATCGAGGTGAAGTTCCTTCCCCAAGGGAAACAACGCGGCGGTCGGTGACTCGAACCCTCGAAGTCAGATTGCCGTCGTGACAGTCTTGAGTCCGACGCTCTAACCATTCGACCACCGCGGCCTTGACGATCATGGGCTTCCATGATTTTTCTTGGCAATTTTAGAGCGGTGGTTTGCCATTGCCTTCCGCCCGTGTTTTTTTTTTTTTTTTTTTTTTTTTTTTTTCGAGTCACCATCTCTATTTACCCGGCACTGACTTGGGCTGACTTGGTCCCCAGTGGCTAGGCCGGCAATCGAGGTGAAGTTCCTTGCCTAAGGGAAACAACGCGGCGGTCGGTGACTCGAACCCTCGAAGTCAGATTGCCGTCGTGACAGTGTTGAGTCCGACGCTCTAACCATTCGGCCACCGCGGCCCCATATATATATATATAAAATTTTATATATATATATATATATATATATATATATATATATATATATATATGTATATATATATATATATATATGTATATATATATATATATACATATATATATTATATATATACATATATATATATATATATATATATATATATATATATATAATATATATATATATATATATATATATATATATGGGGCCGCGGTGGCCGAATGGTTAGAGCGTCGGACTCAACACTGTCACGACGGCAATCTGACTTCGAGGGTTCGAGTCACCGACCGCCGCGTTGTTTCCCTTAGGCAAGGAACTTCACCTCGATTGCCGGCCTAGCCACTGGGGGACCAAGTCAGCCCAAGTCAGTGCCGGGTAAATAGAGATGGTGACTCGAAAAAAAAAAAAAAAAAAAAAAAAAAAAAAACACCGGGCGGAAGGCAATGGCAAACCACCGCTCTAAAATTGCCAAGAAAAATCATGGAAGCCCATGATCGTCAAGGCCGCGGTGGTCGAATGGTTAGAGCGTCGGACTCAACACTGTCACGACGGCAATCTGACTTCGAGGGTTCGAGTCACCGACCGCCGCGTTGTTTCCCTTGGGCAAGGAACTTCACCTCGATTGCCTGCCTAGCCACTGGGTGGCTAAGCCAGCTCAAGTCAGTGCTGGTTCCAAGCCCGGATAAAATAAGAAAGAATGATTACCTAAAAAGGTAACACCGGCACTCTCCGTGGAAAGGAACTGGGGACCCTACCACGTACTCACTCCAAGAGCATCACAACGTGAAAACTGCAATTGAGTATCATGCTGTGACCACGGCGGCTCAGACATGAACCTACCGTTAAATGATGATGATATATATATATATATATATAATATATATATATATATATATATATATATATATATATATATATATATATATATATAATCACTCCATTTTTCTCTTTCATTCTCTCTGTCTCTCTATCTCTTTCTTACTCACTCAATCACTCTCTCTCTCTCTTCCTCTACTTCTTCTTCGTCTTCTCTCTCTTCACTTTTCTTATTCACTCTCTTTCTCTCTGCATCTCTTTTGAGGTCTCCGACCCCCCCCCCATCCTTGACTATAACCCCTCTCCCCCATTATCCTCCTCACCCTTGTTTCCTTTAGTCTCCCCTATCTCCCTTTCCCCCTCTTCTCCAACCTTTTCCCCTCCTCTCTCTCTCCCTCTTCCTCCTCTTCACGTAACATCCTGACTCCTGTGCCCTATTTACTCTACTCGCGATCCTCCGTCTCTCCTAAATACTCTAGTTCTCTTGCTCTCTCTTCTTCGCCATCTCTTTCGTTCCTTTCCTCTTTCCCCCTTTTTAATCTCGTTTTCCCCTCTTCCCTGTTCCTCCGTTATGCTATTTTATACTTTTCTCTCGTTTTCTCTCTCATTACTCTTATTCACTCCTTTCGTTCATTTTTCTCTCTTCTCTTCTACTTCTACGTTCTTCTGTTTTTCTCTTCTCCCATACTAATACTACTCCCATATTCCTCGCTTTCTACTTTTTCTATTCCGCCGTTGGCCTTACTCATTTCTTTCATCTCCATCTCTCGGCTCCCTTTAATTTCTCTCCTTTTCGTCCTTTTCCTTGAGCTATCGTCCTCACACCTACCCCCAATCCCCCTACCCTAATACCCTACCTGTCCCCTCGACACCCTTGACACCTGAATCCCGAATCCCGAATCCTGAATCCCGAACCGAACTTAGGTAATCCAGCGGGCGGCGCTCAAACGCGCTGGAGATGATTCCCGCCCACACAACCTACTCAACACTGTTATTACTGCCAAGCCATGTATTGTTTGATAAAAATGTGCAAATGAGACTTACAATTTGTTGTTTTCCGAGTTTCCCTCTTTGAGCTTCAACGTTTCGAATAGGTGAGGGGCGTATAAGCCAGGTGACTTATTTTGCGAGTTTGTATCGCTTTATTTTATTATATGTAGTCTTTTAAGGGTAGACGGGGATTTTAGTGTTTTCTTTTCATTCTCTTATGCACTTATCTTTATTTCTTGATTTTCAATGTTTTTTTTACGATTTCACTTTAATACCGAACCCCTCCCCTTTATTTTACTATTTTCTTTTTACATTATCTTATGCTTATATTTTCCCTTTTAAAACTTACTGAAATCCTGTTTTTTGATTAATCACTTTTATTAGTTTTGGGTAAGTTTTATGACTTTGGATTCATTTTTCAAGAATACGACCTGCCACGTCACCACCTTAATTATGGACTATGTTAAGCATTAGAGGCTCAGCGAGGACACTGGTGACATCCTTTGCTGTTGGTTGATTTTACCTCTTTCTAATTTTGTTTTACTAATTGTTTTTCCGAGTTTTACTTGCGGTGGCTTTAATACGGGTTGTTTCAAAACGTGGGCACGACAATAGGATGTGTGGGATTGAAAGGGGAACATTACATAAGGAACATAAGGGTGGATCAGATTGTGACATCAGATAGGAGTGTGTTAGACGGGTGTGGCCAATGCGTAGTCGGGCGAGAGCGGTCTCCCAACGTCTGTTCCGATGAAATGGAGCTGACCAGGAGGAGATTGATAGTTTTACAGAATGTAATTTATTAGTGCGGAGGCTTGACCAAAAAGATTGCCATCGATTATACAAGAAGGTCTTAAAGTGTGGGTAATAATCCGTGGCTGGGATACGTGAGAAGCGTGATTGGTATGATGTGGACATAGAGGCGTGGCGTGCTAGTGTATCTGCCTGTTCATTGCCGGGGATTCCAACATGGCTGGGCACCCAGCAAAATTGATTGTTTTATGGTGTGTGGATGGGTAGAACAACCAGTTCTGGATCTTACAAACAAGGGGGTTGGTGGTGTGTATTGACTTTATGAGAGTTAATGAGTTACGGGAGTCAGTAAAAATTGTAAAAGAGGAAGAGGAGAGTGAGTATATGTGTTTTAGAGCAAAAAGGAGTGCATACAGTTCTGTAGTAAGGACACTGGATCAGGAGAAAGGAGTATTTGAAAGTACGAGTTGGGAAGATTACTGCAAAACCAGCACCGGAGGTGGATTTGGAGCCATCAGTATATACGTGAATACTAGAGGAATGAGTGGAGACATGGTCAAGGAGATGTGTGAGAAGGACAGTAGGAGGGATATTTGATTTTGGTGGGTCGGGGAAAACAGAAGAGCAAATATGGGGGTGAGGTATAAGCCATGGAGGGACGGAATGGACAGAGAACGGGAGAGGTTGGAGATGGGGGAAAGGGGAATGGGAGAGGAGGGTATCCATGCGAGTGGAGAAAGGAGTAGGTAATCGTGGAGATGAAGTTAAGGTAAGAAGTAGGGGTTGTGGGATAGTTAGTTTAGTGAGGGAAAATTGGTGGAATCGAACATAGCATCGGAGAGAGAGAAGGGCACGACGTCGAGATAGAGATGGTATGCCTGATTCAATGTACAGGCTCTCAACTGGGGAGGAGCGAAAGGCGCCTAGTGCTAAGCGAAGACCACAGTGATGGATTGTATCAAGATGGGCAAGGAGAGAAGTTGAGGCAGAGGAGTAGATATGGCATCCATAATCAAGAGTGGAGAGGATCAAAGTAACATGAAGATGAAGGAGAGTTTTGCGATCTGAGCCCCATGATATATTGGATAGAGTTTTTAAGATTCGAAGACGGCGGAGAGTATTTTCTTTAATGTGTAGAATATAGTCTCGCCAGGACAGTTTGGAGTCAAAAATGACACGTAGGAATTTGCCAGAGGAACGGCATTGGAGTGGAGTGTCATATAAGAAGAGTGGGGGTAGGGGACCTACACGTGAGCGAGAGAAAAGGATGGAGAAAGATTTAGAGGTAGAAAAGCGGAAGCCATGATTTGTGGCCCAGGAAGATACTGATGAGATTGCAGATTGAAGAAATTGGTAGAGATTTGGTATGGATGTGTCAGAGGCATAGATGGTTAAATCATCAACATATAGTGATGACCGGGCTCCTGGTGGTAAAACTGAGACAATATCATTAACAGCAAGAAGGAATAAAGTGGTACTGAGCACACTGCCTTGTGGGACACCTTCGATTTGGGGAAAGAAAGATGATGTGGCAGAGGCGATTTTGACCTGGAAAGTGCGTTGGGAGAGGAAGGACTTTATGAAGACACCCATGTTTCCACGTATGCCTAGAGAGGACAGTTGTTGGAGGATATGGTACCGCCATGTCGTATCATATGCTTTTTCTAGATAAAAAAAAAATAGCTAGTACGGATTCATGGCGTGCAAATGCAGATGTAATATATGCCGGAGCATATGGTAGTGAATACCGTCAGGGCCTTCATGAGTGTTACGGCACGATTGTAGGGCAGTAATGAGTTCAGAGGAAGAAAATGGGGCATTATAGGACTCATCAGAGGATGGGGTGAAGGTAATGGGGGTACGTTCTCTGGTGGTCTTAATAGAAGAGAAGTGTGGAGAAAGGTGAGAACCACTACTGACCTGGCTGAAATAATCACCCAGTTCATTAGCGACTTGGAGAGGATCAGAAATCAGGGTATTTCGAATATGGAGGACAGGGGCAGGATGGGGGGGATGTTTGTTTGATAGTTTATGAATTCGGCGCCAAACATTTGAGATAGATGTAGAGGATGTAATTGATGAAACATAATTTCGCCAGCTATTTGTTTTACTATTCCGGATTGTACGACGGAGAATAGGCAGATGCTCTTTTAAAGGAGATAAGGGTTGATAGTTGATTTGGAGTACCTCTCTTGTAGCGGTAACTGTTCCAGGCTGCACGTTTTAAGCGAAGTGCTTTAGTGCAATCAGAATTCCACCATGGAAGACATTTGGAGGTATATGGTCTTGAGGTTCGAGGGATAGCTGTATGTGCAGCTCTTAAGACTGTATTTGTGAAATACTGTATCATTTCTGAAATGGAGGTGAGGGAGGATGGAGGGGTATGAATAGCAGAGAGTGAAGTGAAAGTATGCCAGTCGGCTCTATCAAAGCACCAGCGTGGGGAGTTAGGGAGTGGTACGTATGAAGTAGGAGAAAGGAGAACTGGAAAGTGGTCACTATAGGGAAAGTGGTCTAAAACTGACCAGTGGAAATCTAAATGAAGAGAAGGGGAGCATAGAGAGAGGTCAATGCATGAAAAAGATTGCGTGCGTGTATCAAAGTGTGTGGGGCGATCTGAATTTAGAATAGTAAGGTCAGCTGTGGAGAGAAAGCGCTCTAGAGATCGGCCTCGGGAGTTTGTGATAGAATCACCCCATAGAGTGTGGCGGCAGTTAAAGTCACCAACTATGAGGAAAGGTGGTTGAAGTTGGGAAATTAGATTTTCAAAAGCAACAAAGTCAATAGGGTGGGAAGGGGAGAAGTAGACTGAAATCACTGTGATCCAACGATGAAGGAAGATACGGATAACTGTGCAAGGGACATTGGTTTGAAAGGGAGGTGTGACATAAGGTGTTTTCTGATTGATAAGTATGGATGAGACAAAAGGGAATGGGGGAAAAAAAGACATAAAGGGAATGTGGGGAAGAGACAAAATGATAATTGATGTGTAAGAAAGGTCTCTTGAAGGCATACAATAGATGGATTATAAGAGGAAAGGATATGACGAAGGTCAGGTCTGTGGGAGCGGAAACCGCGAATATTCCAATGAAGGATAGTTATACTTTACTGATATAGATTGTAATACTTTACTGATATAGATTTTGAGGGGGAAGAAGCTAGAGGGTGGGAAAAGGATTGAGAGGTCTGAGATGGGAGAGGTGTGGGAGTTGGTGTTCTACTAGGAGGGGTATTAGGAGATGGAGGGTCTGAGGAAGGGGATACTTGTGACATAAGGGATTCACGTGTGTATCCAGGAGGGAGTGGAAGGGATAGAGGGGATGGTGGGAGGGTTAATGTGGGCGGGGTTGGGGTCGGGGGGGATGGGCTGTGTTGGGAGGGGGTAGGAGGATTGGGTGTAGGGGGGATATCGTTAGGAGGAGGATGGATATCAGCAGTTACTTGGTGTGTGGAAGGAGCAGGAGTTGTATTTGGAGGTTGAGTGTCAGTTTTCATGAGGTAATCTTGAATATTTTCAATGGTTTCTTCTGAGGAGTTGGTTGGGGAGTTTTTGGGGATAAAGGATTTCTTGTGAGGGGGGGAAGAGAGGACTGGTGTCTCAAGCATAGGAGCAAAGGAAAGTGGAGGTGATTGTGTGGTAGGGGAAGGGGGGTGGAACGTTTGTTCTGTCTGTTACGGGTTGTGCGAGGAGGGAGAGGGGAAGGTGTTGGGGTTGTAGTGGTGATTGAAGTATCTGTAGTAGAGATTGGAGTGTCTGGGTTTAGGATGGCAAAAGAGTTTGACTGGGGAATGTAGGAGGTAGAAGAGGGGGGTTAGATGTAGGGGGGGGGGTTAGGAGAATTGGTAGAGTGAGCAGTATTACTGGAGTAAGGAGTAAGAGAGAAACCACGTCGACGTGCTTCTTGTCTGGCTTCACGTAGTGTGAGTCCAAGTTTGAATCTGAGAGTTGCTACCTCAGACTCAAATTTGTAGGTGGGACAGCCCCTATAAAATACATTATGGGGGCCGCCACAGTTGGCACATGTGCGTGATTGTGCAGGGCAGTTAGATCGGGTATGGCCAGGTTGGGCACATAGTGGGCATCTGGCTGTGAAACGGCAATGTTTGGCTGGGTGTCCTAGACGCCAACAGTTTTGGCACTGACGTGGAGGAGGTTGGTATGGACGAACAGGGAGGGATTTCCTCCTATGTAGACGTTAAAGGGAAGGTCATGTCTACGGAAGGTAATTTTGGCTATGTTAGTAGGTTTCTTTCGATGACCTCTGGGGGAATGGAGTAGCATTGCACTGATGTTGCATCATAGTCTGTGAGACAGGCAAGTAGATCTTCTCCACAATCTGACCAATCTTTGTCATAGATTGGGCAATTTGCTGGGGAGATTGAAACTGTTCCGGTGCAAGTATTGAGGGTTGGATGGGGTTCTGCAAGGATGGGGTTACCATATAGGTCTGTTAGTTTTGTTACTGCTATAGCTTGGTTTTCGGATGTTACTGTGACAAGACGGGAGCGGTCGGGTCGGCTACGGAAAGAGACTTTACCTACTTGTTTTTGGAGACATTGTTGGAAGAGAAGGGTGTTGTCAGAGTAGGGAGCTGTGGGAGGGATCACGAAAAATCGGTCCATTGGCTGCGCTGAAGAGGGTATTCAAAATTGTTGTAGAGATAGGGGTAGTCGAAGGGCGGGGGCGTGACGAAGATGGAGTAGTGTTAAGGGAGGTAGTGTTATGGGGAGGTGGGCAATAAGGCTGTAAGGTATTAATAAGGGAGGATGGGGTGGTTGATGTTGGAGGTTGTGGAGGTAGAGGTGTTGAAGTTGAGCTTGCTGGGAGAGTGGAAATGTTCCTTAAGGGTTGATTGTTGGCTACTGTACTAGTAGGTATTGATGAGGGGGTAGTTATTGCAGTGTTCGGAGCCGTGGTCAAAGGAGAGCCTGGGGTCAGGGAATCGGGTGGGTTTACATCTTTGGGGCTATTTGATAAAGGGGCAAGCCTCATTGCCCCTAATAGTGGAGATAAGTTTTCATTACTGGCCATGGTAAGCCTGGATTATGTTGGGGATAAAAACAGTCCATCCCTCAGGGTCCCCTTGAGGGGTAAGGGCTAGATAACTAAATCAGGGGAATACCGTGCCCATGGCTCCCTCAGGCCGTTCAGGACTGGCACAAAGTCAGCCTTTCATCCTTTCAGCACGGCTCTCACACCTTAGGAGGTGGATAGTAGAAGGGTTTGGTGAAGGGACAGAAACGAAAGGTGGGAAGGAAAATAAAGACCATGCAAAATTAGTTGAGTCGAGGGCTGAGTCCCAAGGTTGGGGAGTTCCCCATCATTGGGTCGCAGTCTCCGCCTCCTAAGCCCCCCCACGACAACAACGGGCAAGGGATTGGGGGGGCTCTGAATATAAGCAAAGGTGATACACTCTGGCCAGCCAATCAGAACACAATACTTTTCGATTTAATATACATATCAGATAGGAATTTTCATTTTCATTAATTACATGTTGCCTTGTGGTATTGACTTTGGTGGGATGAAAATCTTTAAAATCATTCTGTACCCTTATGATAATATAACCTTACAGGATCAAAACTCTTGAAGAAAAGACTCACCATCTTGATTTGTTGATATAATTCAAGCAATAAGACAAGTAAATGCCCATATGCAAATGATCCAGTTGTCTGGGATTCTGACTCTGTGCAACACGGACTTCACTCTCGGTGGATGCAAAAAGAAGCAAAACGGCGTGCAACT
>NC_051411.1:33973296-33981358 GCF_015228065.2 Penaeus monodon
AAATATAAAAATATATAATATATAATATATATATTATATTATATTTATAAATAATAAATTATATATATATAGATTATTATATATATATAATTATATATTATATATTAATATTATATATTATAATATATATTATTTATTAAAATATATATATATATAAAATTAATATATTATATATACATCACATATACACACACCACCACCCCCAAACACACACACACACACACACACCACACCCCACACACACACAACACACACACAAATATATATATATATATTAATTTTTAATATTATATATTATATATTATATAAAATTTTATAATATATATATACCTGTAAAGTATAAATCTCCTGGTCGCCCCATTTCATGGGAACAACTTTGGGGAAAAAGACCGCTTTTTGCCCGCTTACGCTTTGGGGCCACACCCCCTCTAACACCTCCTATCTGATGGACAATCATCCACCCTTATTCCTTATGTAAGTTCCCTTTAAATTTCCACACACCCTTTGTCGTGCCTACTTTTAAAACAACCCTTACCTCTGCTTTCCCCCCCTACCTCCCTTCCCCGCCCCCCCAACCTATCAGCACCTTACAGAACCCCACACTTTTGCTTCAAAACCTTTTCTCTTTCCCAAAAACGCTACATATCCTTCTCTAACAACTCCTTCCAAACCCCCTTTTTCACTCGCCAAATTCCTTTCCCCAGCTTGACAACAAATCACAAACTAAACCACCCTCCCTAAAAAATTAAAACCTATGTGCCATGCCCTTTAGATAACTAGCACATTTCTCTTGCTTTTAACCATTAACCATTATTGGTGTATGTATAGGCCCTTTTTATGGCATCCTAAAACCCCTACATTGTTCGGTGTTGCTTCGTGGTTGCTTCAAAGCATGATATCAATGACATGCAGATTTTTGAAAAAGAGTCTTTCTTTATTTCATAAAAATGTCAATAGAAAACGATTATGATTTTAGATCACTAGCAAACTTTTGTGGAAGTTTCAAATAAGTGGAAAAAGTACTTCTCTGCAACTTGCATTGTTTATACGTATCATTCTTCGCTTTGCAAGGCTGTGGAAACTTTCAAGTGTATTTCTTAGATTGTTAAAATATTGATTTTCTTATCATAAATATTGAAAACTGGAAGTTGCACGCCGTTTTGCTTCTTTTTGCATCCACCGAGAGTGAAGTCCTGTTGCCAGAGTCAAAAACCCAGAAAACTGGATCTTTTGCTATGGGCTTTTACTTGTTTTATTGCTTAAATTTTAATCAACAAATCAAGATGGTGAGTCTTTTCTTAAAGATTTTTGATCCTGTAAGGTTAATTATCAAAAGGGGTAAGAATGATTTTAAAGTTTTTCCCCCCCCCCAAAATCAATACCACAAGGCAACATGAAATTTAATAAAAATTTGAAAATTCCTATCGTTGTATTTTAAAAATCAAAAAGTTTTGTGTTCTGTTTGGGCGGGCCAGGGTGTATCACCTTTGCTTATTTCGGGGCCCCCCCAATCCCTTCCCCGTTGTTGTGGGGGGGGGCTTGGGAGGCGGAGACGGGGGCCCCAATGTGGGGAACCCCCAACCTTGGGACTCACCCCTCGACTAAACTAATTTGCAGGGTCTTTTTTTTCCTTCCCCCTTTTCTTTTCGTCCCTTCCCCAAAACCCTTCTACTATCCACCTCCAAAGGTTAGACCCTGCTGAAAGAGAAAGGCGATTTTGTGCCAGTCCTAAACGGCCTGGGGGGAGCCAGGGCAGGTATTCCCCTGTTTTAGTTACAGCCCTTCCCCCTAAAGGGGACCCTGAGGGGGGGACTTTTTTTTTTATCCCCAACAAATCCACTTCCTGGCGTAATGAAAATTATCCCCCTTTGGGGGCAAGAGGCTTCCCCCTTTTATCAAATAGCCCAAGATGTAAACCCCCCGATTCCCTGCCCCCAGGCTTCCTTTGACCAGGGCTCCGAAACTAAAATAACTACCCCCATCATACCTACTAGTACAGTACCAAAAATAAACCCTTAAAGGAACTTTTCCACCTCCCACAAGCTCAACTTCAACACCTCTACCTCCACAACCTCCAACATAAACCCCCCATCCCCCCTTATTAATACCTTCACCCCCTTTTTGCCCACCTCCCCATAACATACCCCCCTAAAACACTACTCCATTTTTGGGCACGCCCCCGCCCTTCACACCCCTATCTCTACAAAAATTTTTTTGAATCCCCTCTTCGCGCAGCCAATGGGCCCGATTTTTTCGTGATCCCCCCCACAGCTCCCTACTCTGCCCCAAACCCTTCCTTCCAACAATGTCCCCCAAAAAAAAGTGGGTAAAGCCCTTTTTCCGTACCGCCCACCGCTCCCGCTTGTCACAGAAACATCCAAAACCAAAAGCTATAGCATTAAAAAAACTAACAGACCTTATGGAAACCCCCACCTTGCGAACCCCATCCAACCCTCAGTACTTGCACCGGAACAGTTTCAATCTCCCCCAGCAATTGCCCAATCTATGACAAAGATTGGTCAATTGTGGAGAAGATCTACTTGCCTGTTCACAGACTAGAGCAACATCATTGCAATACCATTCCCCCCAGAGGTCATCGAAAAAAACCCTACTAACATGCCAAAATTCCCTTCCGTGACATGACCTTCCTTAACGTCTCATAGGAGGAGAATCCCCCCTGTTCGCCTACCAACCTCCTCCACGTCAGTCCCAAAAACTGTTGGGTCAGGACACCCCCAAACATTGCTTTCCCACACCAGATGCCCACTATGTGCCCAACCTGGCCAACCCATCTAATTTCCCTGCACAACACGAAAATGTGCCAACTGTGGCGGCCCCATAATGTATTTTATAGGGGCTGCCCCCCTAAAAATCTGAGTCTGAGGTAAAACCCTCAGATTAAACTTGGGACTCACCTACGTGAAGCCGACAAAAAGACGTCGACGTGGTTTCTCTCTTACCCCTTACCCATAAAAAATGCTCACTCTCCCAATTCTCCTAAACCCACCCCCCCCTACTCAAACCCCCCCCTCTTTACCCCCTACATTCCCCAGTAAAAACTTTTGCCATTTTAAAAACCCAGACACCCCAATCTCTACACAGATTTCATCAGCACTACAACCCCAAACCTTCCCCTCTCCCTCCCGCACAACCCGGAAAACAAACAAACGTTCCACCCCCCTTCCCCTACCACACAATCACCTCCATTTTCCCTTTGCTCCTATGTTGGACACCTCCTCTCTTCCCCCCCTCACAAGAAACCCTTTTTCCCCCAAAAACCCCCCAACCAACTCCTCAGAAAAAAACCTTGAAAATATTCAAAGTTTACCTCATGAAAACTGACAACCTCCAAATACACCCCCTCCTTCCACACCCCAAAGTAATCTGTATCCATCCTCCCCTAACGATATCCCCCCTACCCCCAAATCCCCCCTACCCCCCCAAACCAGCCCATCCCCCCCACCCCAACCCCGCCCACTTTAAACCCTCCCACCACCCCCTCTACCCCTTCCACTCCCTTGGATACACACGTGAATCCCTTATTTAAAAGATCCCCTTTCCTCGCCCCTCCATCTCCTAATACCCCTCTAGTAAAACACCAATCCCCCCCTCTCCATCTCAGACCTCTAAACCCTTTTTACCCACCTCTAGCTTCTTCCCCTAAAAAATCCCCAAACCGTAATACAATTATATCAGTAAAGTATAATATCCTTCTTTGGGAATTTCGCTTTTCCGCTCCCACAGCCCTGACCTTCGTCTTTCCCTTTCCTCTTATAATCCATTTTTGTATGCCTTCAAGAGCCCTTTTTTTACACATCCCCAAAACCAAACCCAATTACATTTTGTCTCTTCCCCCCATTTCCCTTTTTTGTCCTCCTACTTATATCAGAAAAACCCCTTTTTTCCACCTCCCTTTTAAAACCCAAAGGGCCCCGCACAGTTATCCGTATCTTCCTTTTTTGTTGATCCCGTTTTCTCCTTCCCCCCTTACCCTTTGCTTTGTTTTTTAAAAATTTAACCACTTCCCATTTTATTTTCCCAACTCCGGGAATTTTATTAAACTTCACAAAAATCCCGAGGGCCTCTCAAGCGCTTTTTTCCAAAAAGTGCCACACAAAAATTGACCCCCCAACTTTTCAGCAGCCCTTTTTTAGCTCCTCTCTTTTAAAGTCCCCCTTTCATTTGACCACTTCTTTTTGGACCCCCCCATTTCCCTTTTCCCCCCTTTTTTCCCCCTTTTTCCACCCTTATAGACCCCTCCTTTCCCCACCTTGCTTTATCCCTCTCTTTTCCCCCACCTCCATTTAATCCCTTTTCACCTCCCTTTAGAAATGAAACAGTATTTCCTCACTTAAGACTACTCATTTTTCCTGAATTCAAGACAAACTCCAAAAGTCCCTGGGGAATTTGAGGATAAACACTTCGCTTCTCCGGGGCATTCCCAAAAAAAAAAAAAAAAAAAAAAAATCCCGGAAAAAAAAACAAAAGCGGGGAAATTATGTTCATAATTACATCCTTACTTATCTCAAAGTTTGGGGCCGAATTCATAAACTATCAGGCAAACATCCCCCCCACCTGCCCCTGTCCTCCAATTTTGAAAAACCCTGATTTCTGATCCTCTCCAAGTCGTAAAGAACTGGGGATTATTTCAGCCAGGTAGTAGTGGTTTTCACCTTTTTCCACCTTTTCTTCATTAACCCCCCGAGACGTACCCCCCTTCCTTCCCCCCCCTCCTTATGCCTTTTCCCAAATTTTTTTTTTTCCCAAAATCATACCCCCCATTGGGCCTAAAATTTATACCCATTTCTCCCACCATAAACTCCGGGAAAATTTCACGCTTTTACCCGTCCTACTATTTTTTTTTTTAAACTAGAAAAAAAATTATCGACATCTCCAATTTCCCCTTCCCCCCCTTGGAACTGGCTTGTCTTCTAAGCCCTTTCCCTTCCCAAAAGCCTTTCCCCTCAAAATCCCCCTTCCCCCCAAAAACCTTTTTTCCCCAAAGAAAGGGGTCCCCAAAAAATTTTTCCGTAATTTTTTTTCCCGGGGTTTTAAATATTTTATTTACCCAGGGCCTAAACTTAAAATTTTACCATTTCCTCGCAATCCCCTCCCAAAAACCCCCTTTCCAACTGCTTCCCCTTCTTCCTCCAAACTCTTCCCTTTTTTTCCTCAAAATTTTTCCTTTTTTTTCCCTCCTTAGGCCCCCACCCCCCCCCTTTTTTTGAATCCCTATGCCTTTTTCCAAATTTCCCGGGCATTTTTTAAAAACTTCCGGCGGACCAACTACCATTTAAAAAAAGGGGTCTCCCCCCCTCTTTTCCCCCAAAACTTATCCCCCTTTACTCGCCAAAACCTCCTTCCTTTTGTTTTTTTATCCTTTCTTGTTAGGATGCCTTTCCTCCTCCCTTTAACTTTCCCCCAAACGATACATCTCCTTGGGCTTCCCCTTCCTGGGCCTTTCGTTCCCCAATTTCCCCACACTAATCAATCCTCCTACTACCGTCCCCCTTCCCCTTTTCCATGCATGGATCCCCTTTTTCCCCCCCTTCATCCCAAAACCCCCCTTCTCCCTTCTTCTCCCCATCCTCCCTTTCCCATGCTGGTCCCCCCCCCATCCCCTTTCCCCTCCCCCCCTCTCCCTTCCCTTTTCCATTTTTCCCCCCCCCTGGTTTTCCTTAAAAAACCCCCCAATTCTCTTTGTTTTGCCCCCCAAAAACTTCCCCCCTACGTCCCTTTTCCCTTCCTTCCTGTCCCTCTTCCCAGATTGTAATCTTGGGGTCCAAACCACCCCCTCTTTTTCTTTTCCCAATGTTTAAAAAAATCCCTTTCTCCTAAACCAGGGCCTTTCACAAAACACCCCCTTTTTTTTTAAAAACTTTTTACTTCCCCCCAAAAAAATTTTTTGTCCCAAAAATTTAACCCATAAAAGTCATACAACCCCCCAAAACCCCCTTTTTTAAATCCCAAAAATTTTTTTTTTATCCCCACGTAAAACAATAAATTTTTTGGGGGGCCCGCCCTTTTCCCCCCCAAAAAAATACATCCGGCCCCCTTTTCCCCCTCCTCCTCAGCTCATATCCCAGACGGTTTTAAAACCCCTTTGCCCGATAACGATGGCAACTTTTTAACCTCCCCACTAAAAAATAAAAATTTGTCTATAATTCCTCCCCAACTCCATTTTTCAAAGTTTTTTAAAAACCCCTTGCCCGAAACTTGGAACCCTTAAAACCTAGAGTAAATCACCACCAGGTTTAAATGTTTCCCCCTTTAAATCCCACAATCCTATTGTCGGCCCACGTTTGAAAAAACCCCGCATTAAAGCCACCGAAAGAAAACTCGGAAAACAATTATAAACAAAAATTAGAAAGAGGTAAAATCACCAAAAAAAGGATGTCACAGTGTCCTCGCTGACCTCTAATGTTTAAACATACCTAATTAAGGGGTAGTGAGGGGCAGGGTATTCTTAAAAAATGATCCAAAGTCAAAAACTTCCCAAAAATAAAAAAAGTGTTTAAATAAAAAAACAGGATTTCAGAAAGTTTTAAAAGGGGAAAAATTTAAAAGCATAAGATAATGTAAAAAAAAAAATAGTAAAATAAAGGGGAGGGGTTCGGTTTTAAAAAGTAAAATTTGTAAAAAAAAAACATTGAAAATAAGAAATAAAGATAATGCATAAAGAATGAAAAAAAAACACTTAAATCCCGTCCCCCTTTAAAGACTACATAAAATAAAATAAAGCGATAAAAAACTCGAAAAAATAAGTCACCGGCTTATACGCCCCTCCCCTTTCAAAACGTTGAACCCAAAAGAGGGAAACTGGGAAAACAAAAAATTTTGAAGTCTCATTTGACATTTTTTAAAACAATCAGGGGCTTGGCAAAATAAAGTGTTATGGTTTTTTGGGGGCGGGAATCATCTCCAGCGCTTTGAGCGCCGCCCGCTGGATTACCAAGTTCGGTTGGGATTAGGATTCGGATTCGGGTTTCGGGTGTCAAGGGGTGTCGGGGGGACGGGTAGGGTATTAGGGTGGGGAGGGGGGGGTGGTGTGAGGACGATAGCTCAAGAAAAGGACAAAAGGAGAAAAATTTAAAGGGAGCCGAGAGATGGAGATGAAAGAAAAGATAAGGCCAACGCGGAATAGAAAAAAAAAAAGCGAGGAGTATGGGGGTAGTATTAGTATGGGAGAAGAAAAAAACGAAGAACGTAGAAAAAGAAAGAAGAAGAAAATGAACAAAGGGGTGAATAAGAGTAATGAAGAAAACGAGAGAAAAGTATAAAAAAGCATAACGGAGGGAAAAGGAAGAGGGAAAACGAGATTAAAAATAAGGGGGGACCAAGATTAGGGAAGGGGAAAAGGGGGGAATTAAGGAAAAAGGGAAAGAAAGAGATCGGGAAGAAAGAGGCAAGGAACTAGGTATTTAGGAGAGGGGGGATCGCGAGTAGAGTAAATAGGGCACAGGATCAGGAGTTACGTGAAAAGGGGGGAAAAGGGGGGAAGAGGGAGGGGGGAAAAAGGGTTGGGGAAAGGGGGGAAAGGGAGATAGGGGAACAAAGGAAACAAAAGGGGAGGAGGGTAAGGGGGGGAGAGGGGTTATAGTCCAGGGTGGGGGGGGGGGGGGCGGAGACCTCACGGATCGAGAAAAAGAGTGAATAAAAAAGGAAAAGAGAGAAGACGAAAAAAAGTAAAAAGGAAGAGAGAGAGAGATGATTGAGTGAGTAAAAAGAGTAAGAGACGGAGAAAAAAAGAAAAATGGGTGATATATATATATTATATTATATATATATATTATATATAAATGTATATATATATATATATATATTTTATATATAAATATATATAATATATATATTATATATATATATATAATATATATATTATATATATACTTTTATAATTTTTTATATATATATAAATATAAAGAGAGAGAGAGAGAGGGAGAGAGAGAGAGACCGAGACCAACAGACAATAGAAAGACCGAGAATAGAAAAAAGAAAGAGAGAGGAGAGAGATGGAGGGGGAGGGGTTAGGGGGGGTGGGGGGGGATGGGGGGGGGGGGGG
>NC_051411.1:33981458-33988958 GCF_015228065.2 Penaeus monodon
TCCAAAAAGGGAAATTTTTTTTGGGGGTTTTTGGAAACCCCAAAATTTTCCTTTGGGAAATAAAAAAATTAATCAAAAGAAAAATTGAAAATCAAAAAAAGGGCCCTTTTAATTTTTTTTTTTGAAATTTTTTCTTTTGGACGTTTCCCTTAAAATTTTTTAAAAAAATTTTCCAAGGCTTTTCCTTTTTTTAAAAAAAAAAAAATAAAGGCCTTTTTTAAAAACTTGCCCCCCGGGCACAACCAAACAGAATCAGAAAACAGGGACCCCCAAATCTAAAAAAACAAAACAAAAAGAACTTATGTTTTTGACAAAACCCAACTGTCGGTTCTTTGTTCATGTTAGGTTTGTAGGGGGCATTACATAACCCACACGAAAGAAAGCCCAGCCGCCAATGGAAAACGGGCTGTGGGCACAATAATCCCCCCCCAAAGGGGGAAATTGGGTGTAGACCTGAAGAGATTAGCTTTGTTGTAGAGGCAATGGGGGGAAATACAGCTTGGGGAACACAGATGTTTTCCCAAAAATTTTACCTTTTTGGAAAGGCCTCAGAAAAACTTTTCAGCATGAGATTTTAAAAAAAATAATAAAAAAAATTTATATAAAATTAAAAAAAATACTTAAAAAAAAAAAAAAAAAAAAAAAAAAAAAAAAAAAAAAATCCAGAGGACAAAGAAGAGGGGATCTTAAGGAACAAAAAGGGGGAAGAAGGTGAAGGAAGAGGGGGGGGAGAAGGAGGGGGGGGGGGGGGGGGGGGGGGGGGGGGAAAACGGGAGAAGTGGGGGGAGAAAAGGGAAAAAGGAAAAGGGGGGTGAGGAAAAGAGGGAAAATGAGGACCCATAAGGGATAGAAGGAAAATAAAGGGGGGGGAGAAGAAAAAAAATTTAAAGAGCGGGAGAAAGGGAAAAACAAAAAACCAGTTGATGAAAACAGCCAAAAAAAGGGGGAAAACAAAAAAAGAAAAAGGTTTTTTCAACCACCATGGCCCCATGCAAACCTTTAAACAAAAACCCCTGTTAAAACCGGGCCCCACCTTTGGGTTTCTTTTTTCCCCCCCAGCAACAATGATTCCGGGCCCCATGAGCATGTCTGGGGTAGTTGTAGCAGTTTCCCCTTTGAAGGTGTTGGCCGCTTTCCCGGACGAGGGGGGGGCTCACCAAGCTTCACCCCCGGGGAAAGGAGGCAAGTGTGAATGCATTGCGTTTTCAGGGAAAATAAAAGGGTAAATTTAATCAAAGGGCCCCCAGGAAAAAAAGCTCTGTGTGTGGGGGTGTGTGTGTTTTGTGTGGTGTGTTGGGGTGTGTGGTTTTTTTTGGGGGGGTGGGTGTTGTGTGTGTGTGTGTGTGGGTGTGTGGGTTTGTTTTGAGTGTGGGGTGTGAGTGGGATTTGAGTGTGAGTGTGAGTGTGGGTGTGTGTGTCGTGTTTTTGTGTGTGTGTGGGGTGTTTTGTGTGTGTTGTGGGGTGTGTGTGTGTGTGTGGGTGTGTGGTGTGTGTGTGTGTGTGTGTGAGGAGAAAAAATGGCTGTTATTTCATTAATAACTGCAATATAAATAACATAAAAAAAAAAAAAAATTAAATCCGTGAAAATGGTAAACAAGTGAGGGGCAGGTAATAAATCGTAACTGGCCCAAATTTGGGGTTAAGTTACTTTCGGACCATTATGTTTTAAGAACAAAATTAAATAAACTCACAGGGGCATGGGATATAAAATATTTGAAACTGGGGTATTTCCCAAACAGGGTTTTTACATTCTGCCTGTCTGTTTTTATTTTCAAAAAAACCCTAAACCCAAACCCCAAGAAAAAGGGGAAAGCCCCCATTTTGGGAAAACCAACAAAATATTCATCAGGGCCCGATATGGGGAAAAAAATTTAAGGGTATCGGGAAACCCCGGGTTTAAATGATGTCCAGAGGAGTGTTTATGTTTTGTCTGCAGGTTTATCAAGATTTATTTTGAAAAGAAAAAAAAGAAAAGAAAAGAAAAAAAAAGAAAAAAAAAAAAAGGGGAAAAGAAAAGAAAAGGAAAAAAAAAAAGGAAAAAGAAAAAGAAAAAGAAAAAGAAAAAAAAAAAGGAAAAAAAGAAAAAAGGAAAAAAAGAAAAGGAAAAGAAAATAAAAAAAAAGATAAAGACAAAAGAGAAACAAAACAAAAATATAAAACCCAAAAAATAATAAAATATAATATCAAAATAAAAAATATTAAAAATACAAAAAAACTAAACAATAACAGACAAAAAACCAAAAAAAACCCCCATAAAAAATATAATATACATACACTATAAAATAACAAAAAGAATATTTCAAACATAAAACATTTCCAAAAATAACAATACAATACATAAATTTATAAAAAAACAAACATTTCATATAAAGGGCAAAAAAACCAATAATTTTTAAAATAATTTTATAAAAAAACAAAATAACATACATAAAAATAAACAAAATAAAAACATATATAAAACAAAAAATAAAACAAAATAACAAAATTAAACATACAAAAAAACAATATAAAACATACAAATAAAACAACAATAATTTTACTACCAATAAATTTCATACATAAATAAAAACAAATAAACATACATAAAATAGAAACAATAAAACAACCAAAAAACAAAATAATAACAACAATTTTAAATACCAAAAATTAAAAATATAAAAAATACATAAAATAAAATCCCTATAAAATAAAAAATAAAACATACAAAATTTTAAACATAAAAAATATACAAACAAAATTATAACAAAACAAAATATAACATACATATTATTAACCCTACAAGATAATACCCTTTCATATAAATAAAACATATATATAAATTTCAAAAAACAAAAAAAACAAAATAAATACCCTAATATAAAAATATATTATAATACAACAATTTTTAAAAATACAAAATATAAAAAATTAAACATATATATATAAACAAAAATTTTATATATACATACAAAATATTTTACAACATAAAATATTAAAACATATATATATACATACAATATATATACAAAACATATAATACATACAATATATATACATACAATATTTTATACATAAAATAAAATATATACATAAATAAAAACATAAAAATAATTATATTACAAAATATATAATAAAAATAATAAAAATATAACATAATATAAAATAAATTTCATATTTTAAAATAATTTCATATATAATACAAAAATAATATATATATAAACCCTATAATAACATCTTTTATAAAAATACACATATATAAAATTTTAATATAAAATACAATAATATATAATATATAAGATAAAATATAATTAAAAAAAGATAATTAAAAAAAACAAAAATACATTAAAAATAACATTAAAAAAAAGTTAAAATTAACAATAATTTCATTTTTTTTCCTTTTTCTTAATTTGTACATTTTTTATTTTAGGTTTTAAAAATTTTCTTTTTCTTTTAAAACTTATCTTTTCTTTTCATTTTTTCCCTTTTCTTTTCCTCTTTCCCCTTTTTTTTATATTTCCTTTAAAACCACCCAATTTAAATAAAAAAGAGAAAATATAAATATATAATAAAATAAAAAAAAACCCCCAAAAAAAGATACAAAAAATTCAAGGGAAATACATTTTTACCAAAAATTTTAAAAAAAAATTTTTCCCCACAATAAATTTCTTAAAAATTTTTTTTTTTCCTTTTTTTCTCTTTGCCAAATTTCCCCGTACATTTTAAAAAAAGTTTTTTCTCTCCTTTTTTTTTTTTTTATTTTTTTTTTTTTTTTTTTTTATTTTTTCCTTCTCCTTCTTCATGGAAATTTTTTTTTTTTTTTTTTAATGAAAAAGAAAATTTAAATAATTTTAAAGTTGGGCTTAAAAAAAAAAAAAAAGTTAAAAACATTTTTTAAAAACAAAACCAAAAAACCATTTTTTAAGGGTCAAAAAAATTTTTGAAAGGAAATCTTCATTTCCATTGAAGAACCCTTTTTGAAATAACAAATTACTCAAAACCCGGACAAAAAGTGTTATAAAATTTAATTTTGAAGTTTCAAATTATTTTCCTGGGAATGCCAAAAACCACCCCCCCTTTGAAAGTATTAAAAACAAAGGGGAGTGCTTCCAAAAAAATAAACCCCAAAAAAATAAAAAGAAAAATTTTAATATCTTATAAAAATTTATAAATAAATATTTATTAAAATTAAATATAAATATATATTTAAAAATTTCCAAAAAATTACTGCAGTGGAAAATTTTTTTTTTTTTTTTTTTTTAATGTAAATTAAAGATAATTTTACAGAAGACTGGGCTGCACAAAAAAAATACAATTTTAGAGTGGTAAATTTACACTCTTCTGGCTCTCCCTAGACAAATCCCAAAACCCTATTCATAATCAAAAAAAATTAGAAAGTCCCTTACTGGGGGGAAACTCATGTTGAAGACACAAAATCGCAATAGCCCGGGGGTTTGCTGCGAACCCCAAAAAACAACAAAGTCTGCAGTGACCGGGTTAAATTTTCGTGACACGTTGAGACGTAAATTCCTAGCGGGTCCTGGAAAGGCTCCCACAACCCCCCCCGCAACTCGCACCTAGGAAAATCTGAAAAAACGCACGTTTGACCTTCAAGAAAAAAACTTCAGCGCAAAACATTAAACCCAAAAAAAAATTTTTATAGGGCTTATAGAAAACTTCTTAAAGGTGCAAGCATGTTGGCATAAATGGGGTAGAAAATGTGGGAAATATTATTTTAAAGACATTTTACAAAATATCACTGCAGTGGGCATCCCTATGATCCGCAAATTGGGGTTTAAACCTTTATCTTTAAGGGAATCATAATGCTTCCGCATTCACTTACAATGTTTTTAAAATTTATACTCATTCTTATCAAAATTACAGCTCTTCAAATTTTTACAAAATGTTCTCTAGCTTTACAATATAAAACCCCCAAATACACATTGACTTTTTTGATCTTCCTTGCTACTTTTCCTTTCCCAAATTTCACACAAAAAGCACACTAAAAAAAGAAAGGATTATTTCCTTTTGGTTATTTTTTTCTTTAAATTTTGAGTGGGGTAAGATCTCTTAAATAAAAATCAAAAAACAAGAAATTTTTTAAAGCTATTGATAGGGAAAGGTTTTTTGTTTAATGTTTCTAGAA
Source organism: Penaeus monodon (assembly GCF_015228065.2). Lineage (NCBI taxonomy): Eukaryota > Metazoa > Arthropoda > Malacostraca > Decapoda > Penaeidae > Penaeus > Penaeus monodon. The sequence continues at coordinate 33,986,581 of NC_051411.1, forward strand.
CCCACCATATTGTTTTTTTCCCGGGTATATAAATAGCTTTTTTCTCTTAAAAACCTACAAAATAATAAAAATGAACAGTTCCCTACCTCTTTTCACTGAAAAATTTTTCCTCGAATACCACAACACTTGAGATAGTGAAGTCACAAATCAGGATGTCTTTCATATCTGTCACAATATTTTTTACAAAGTAACTGCACCCCTCTAAGACAGTGTCGCTATTACTCCAGTCAACAAGCTTGAGGGCACATTACGGGAATCTATAAACGCTGTAATATGAATCAAAGACTTTCCTAACCTCAAGGCCCCCACACGAAAGCTGCATTTCCCCAGACAGAGCATCTGTTCCAGGGCACCCACACAATTGCTTTCTTTTCCATATTTGAAATAGGAAAATAACTAAAAGATGTGAAGAATTACCAAGACAATCTATGCACACTAAATTCTATAATACTGTTTATACATATTTTCTACGGAAATACTAAAACATATGAAAGTACTGCATTACACACCAACCTTACCAAGAGAAAGTTTAAGAATATTATCACAAAGAGAGGAAAAAACAACTCCACTTACTGATGTATGTAACAGGCTGTGGCTAGATTTATGGTACTGTAATGCAATATCCACCGACTATTTTCCCGGGAGTTCCGATCACGCATGCAGTGTAGAATTCTCGTGCAACTGCTGTAACCGTGTTACCGAATCTGTCTCTATATTGTCTAATGCAGGAGGGTTGTGCTCTCTGCAACCCCCCCCCAACCCCTGCCCCGGAAAACAGAGGATCCTCTGTGTACTTATGGCAAAAGAGAGCACCGGACAGCATCAGATCCCCCGCTAATAAAAATCAGGTGACTGGGTGAGGGCCGAGTGCTAAGCCCTCCGATTAGGAAGGAGATATTCGTGGATCCCCAAGCGAGGCCCCCATGATTGCTGGCTGGAGTAATAAGGACTTACGCTTGCATTCAGACACACTTCGGACACCTTTCTCAGTGGTGGTCTGGACGAGCGGACGCCCGTTGCAGACTCCTCGTCAGCTCTGATTGGCTGCGACGAGAGGCAGCTCGGCTGACATCAGCCGACGGGCGAGACACCGAAACGCCGGGTCCTGCTACTCGGGAGAAACGAGAATCTCCCCGTGAAAGACGTCCGAAGTGTCTCCTGGCGCAAGCGTTTGTCTCTGAGGGTTGCAGTCACCTCGTAATCAGTTACTTTCTGTCTGTTTGTTCCAGTTGAGGACAGCGTCTCGTGATGGATATGGTACCGTTGTGAACTTCTACCCATTTTATATATATAAAAAAATACAAAAAGGAAGATAATACATAGAATTCACTTTCGAGATTTTAAAGACACTTCGGCGAGTTAGAATTAAGCAAGAAAGGACGCCAACAATTCGTCGCACAAACTACAAATTCCCAGCCAATCAAACCAAAAACAAAAACGAAATTCACAAGAAAACAAAACAAAAAAAATTGCAACCTCACACCCGGCACCTCAAAACATCCTCAACCCATCACCAAAAATTCACAAGAAAACGCCCTTTACCCCACACGTCATTCACATCAACAAAGCCACAAATGCAACAGCAACTCAACTCACTCCCGTAAGAAGCTCATTTTCATCCACTCGGGCAAGAGGGCGTCGAGATGAGACTCTGCATCGTATGACTTGACTCAACTGCCGCCGCCATGATACTTGTCTGGAGGGATACGGGCTTACGGTGTTGTCATTTGTCATCGTCGGTCATATTTTTGTGTTGCATTTGTTATTGCGGATTTGATATTGTTGGGTATATTTATTAAGTTGCTTGGAATAATTTGTAATGTATTTTCTTTTGGTTAGTTGGAAGTTTATTGATATGAAAGGTACGGGCTATTGTGTTTGTATTTGTCATCGTTGGTAATTTTTTAAACTTTTTTAGGTATATTTCTTTATTGTGGATTTGATGTTGTTTGTTATATTTTTAATAGGCTTGGAATGATTTGTAAGTTATTTCTTTTTGTTAAGTTGTGAAGTTTATTGAAAGTTACGGACTTATTGTGTTTGTTATTTGTCATCGTTATTTGTCGTCATTTTTTTTTTTACTGTTTTTGGCGCATTTCTTTATTGCAGATTTGATATTGATTGGTATAATATTTCAGTGGCTTGGAAATTTTGTAAGTTATTTCTTTTTGTTCTGTTGTGAAGTTTATTGGAAGGAAAGATACGGACTTATTGTGTTTTTCATTGGTCATCGTCGGTAAATTTGTATTTTTTTTTATTGTGGTTTGATAACTTTGTATATATTTTTTGCTATATTTCTGTAATGCTTCTTATACTGTTTTAACTGTCTATTTCATTATAGTTTTAATATTGTTTGGTGTCATTTTTCAGTGGCTTAT
>NC_051411.1:33991458-33996708 GCF_015228065.2 Penaeus monodon
GGTTCGGTTTCGTCGGGGGACAGATGTTGGCTCTTTGTTATTTCTCTTCTTCCCTTGATTTGGGCGTATTTTGCGTAGTTTGCTTTAGTTGCGGCGTTTAGGTGTAGGCTGAGGGGCGAAGGGCCCAGGACGGATGATAAGGGACGTGATCCCCTTTCGTCGCCCCTGTGATTTTAAAAAATTAAATTTAATAAATCGATACAAATAGAGTCTACTAACCCTAAGCATGGATCTCCGGATTAGTAGTTTGTGCGCATTTGTAATATTTTGTAATTTTATTTTGTAATATAGCGACTTTTTCGGTTTTTTCTCTTGAATTTGAGGACTTTTCGGGAACTAATATGTATCTGAAGGTCCATCGGTTTGGTATCGATGGAATGCTCGGTTAGTATGTATAAGAGGGTAGGGGTTTTTTTTGAGACGGTTCTGTTTATTTTTCCGCACGAAATTCATTGCTTTCAGTGGTTGTAGGTGTTGTTCCTTGTGCAAATGAATCGTTGAGGAGATATGATCGTCTCCATCGACAATCTGATTCTAGTCCCGGTAGAAGGGGGGGGGGGGATGCATGAAGTATATCAGGGAAGTTATGTGGTAAGACAGACTGAAATAGAATGAAACAGAAAAAGTGTAAAAACATCAGAAAAACAATAAAAATTGTTTTGTAAAAACTCTACAGACACCCCGGCATCTCTGAAAGCCTACATGCCGATGCACAAACTTTCGAGAAATTCTATGGGACTCAAACAATCTTTTGATAAAATCTGTGGGCATAACACCCCCTTGATTCCCCTAGCCAGGCAGCTCCCCCCCCCCCCCCCCACTTGCACATCTACCCAAAGGGGGCTATGTTCCCCTGGACCCCTTTTGGCGTTCCATTTACGCAGCTCTCTTGATATAATATATTAAATGATCGGAATAATTGACTCTTTCGAAAAAACATACTTTTATACAGGGAAAACGTCAATTTTTTTAAAAAGTTCGTCGGTTGTCTGATTTTTAATCGCCCTTAAAACATTTGAAGCAATGGGGCTCTGATATCATAATATGACTGAGAGCGACGCACAAAGGTAGAGGGAAATGGATACTGCCATCTTATAGAGCACTTAGTGATTAAAATTGTACAACAGGAACTTACCACTTCCCAGCTCAGACTAACAAATGATCACCATTTGAACCAAAAACTGGTCCCAGATATGGGGTTTGGTCAAATGTCACTTAACCGATTAGTGTATTTCCCAAACATACTATAAATGTCGCAATATGTTTCATATGAAAAAACACAGTAACAGTTTATGCGTTTTACTTTAGTTCGTAGTTAATTTTTGTTGAGAAAACCGAACACTTTAATAAAATTTTCATAGTGCTTAAATATTTTATTTTTTTTTATTTTATTTTTTTCTCTCCTTTTTTTACAAAATTTGGTGGCATTTGCACACTTGCCATAGAAGAAATGTATCTTGGTTTGTATTTTTCTATATTCATACAAGTTACCCAACTCCACCACTACCTTGAACTACACATTCTGATTCCTCATTATGATGCCCAGTTGCATTTATGTTGGAGGAGTTGGTGCTAGGGAATTAGTGACAATATAAAACCCAATAAGTAGGAGGCCATGAGATATTTAGAAATGGACGAGGTAATGTGGGTAAGTAGTGTTTGGAATTTCTCGTCCACTTCAGATGGAGGACTTGTTAACTCCGACAGATAATTAATTTGTGTACGATGTCCTCAGCTGCTGGGGCGTTCAGCTGGTAAAGAAATAAAATAAAATGCCTCTGTTAATTTTCTTCTTATCGTATGCTGATATGAAATTACTGAACGAAAACAGCTATGTACATCATCAAGTTAATGGGTAATACACATCTTTCGCGAATTCTTTGACAGGCATAACATTGGATGTCTGACATCAGCTTTGTTTACAAAGTTAGTCAAGTTGGATGGGGTTTAATGAGATTTTTTGTGTAGTTTGCTTTTCTGGCAAGTTAGATAAGCAGTTCTAAATATGGCAGAAGTATTACTTTCTAGACGCAATACCCGTAAAACTTCTGCAGTGTTTGCGAAGTGGGACTTTTTTTTCATAAATTTTGGGTTTGGTGTGTTTGCTCATATCCATTGGAGCTGCTCAGTTTTGTTTGTGCAACATTGTAATAATGAATGATTTTTTTGTCGGGACATATTTCCATTGAAATTCTGGGATTTTTTGGGAACTATTATATATATTAAAATCCCTCAATTTTGATGTTATAGATTCCCCATTGATGTCTAGTATGCATTTATACTGGTGCTAGACAACAGTAGTGACAATACCCAAAACCAATAGGTAGGAAGGCCATGAAAATATTTAGAAAGGGCAGGTATTATTATGTTGTATATATGAACTTTTTATTGTTTGAGGACTGTGCTACTTAAACCCTTTGGATCTGGTTGTGTCACTGCAATCACATGACCAAAATCTAAGCTTATTTTGAGTGGCTACTCTGTCGGATGGCCCGCCTGTAGACCAGGGCGTATGCAAGTGTATGTGGTGATAAGACTTAGTGCCTCTTATTGCAAAGTTATTTCCCTTTTTACTCGTAAATGATTTTAGCTTGCATGTACGGGTGTATGTGAGGTGAGCACCAGAGGGGTTGTAGAGTTTGGGGGGATCTGCTTCATGTAGCATACTCCTGTGCCCAGTGTCTGGCCATTGCCTGAAATCTGAGTTATTACACTCAGAGATTTCTGTTACCCATCGGCATGGGTTAGGATGCAAGCAATCCTGTGGCAAAGTTCAGCAAGCCTCCAACACTTTTATTTGACAAGAAATTACTCATAAAAGCCCTCTGTAATATTAGTCAAATGAAACCCAAGCTCCCCTCTTACCAGAGTATATTTGGGGTTTAGGAGTTAATCTTTTCCAAGGAATGAAGTGCAGAAGCTATGTTGATGGCTTGAGGTGGTATATTCTGGACAGTTAGCTAGTTTGAGTAGTTTTTTCCCCCTAAGTTTCTATGTTTTGATATCCCCCCCCCCTGTCAACATGTAACCTAGCTTTAGCATGGGATTCATATTTAAAAGACAGAGCAAGATAGGACTTGGACAAGCCTGAGCATAACAAAGGTCATTTTTCACTCCTGGAGGGCATTTAGCCAGTACATTATGGGGTGGGTCAATCAATCTACTTTTTAGTAATAGTTATACAAAGAGGAATATTTCATAGTTTTGATTGGGAGTGAGTGATAGGCCAGGGTGAGGATAGGGGAAATTGGACATCTCAAGTCCAGAGTTGGGAAAAAATGTAGAGTGTTTATATAAAACCTAGATAGTTACAAGCCGCAATTTGAATGAGGTACTTTTATGGAAGGAGTAGTTTTTCTATATGGATAGATATCTTGTAGGGTAGCTACGATATTAGTATGTAGAGTGGTGGCCCGGGAGCTTTAAACTACTTCACATTCTGCTACAGAACTCCCGATGATTTTTGGGGTAAATTGGGTTTTGTGAGCCAGAAGGAAGCTTATTTAATAAGATGCTCACGGTTTTTATTCCTGCTGAGAGTTAGGAGATTTTGAAAGAATGAGGAAACTGTGATTCCCTCTCAATTTCCTGGAATAAATGTGAGAAAAATGTTTAAAAGTATATTCTGTTGTTTCCATTTTCCCTATATTACAGTGACATATGGGAATAGTAAATTTTTAATACAACAACCTGAAAATGATATGATATTATTAGTAAATTGTCACCAGTAGTAATAAGTGTGATATCAGTAAGTATCCTTATGATATATACCATCCCCTTAGTAATTTTAGTCTGTGCCGATCAATTATAGTAACTATAGGATGCTTAGCGATCGTTAGTCACCTTACTCAGGTACCTAGGGGCATGTGGTGCTCTGGTAAGGACAAGCAATCTCCACCATGTAAATTTTTGGTAAGATTGCTTGGCCACAGCTTTTTTTATTAGTTATTTTTTATATGTTTTTTTTTATTTACATTTACAAGATTTTTTTTGTGTTAGGCAAAATTCATTGGTCTATTTTTTCCATGCACTGTATTTCTTGTTCCCTTTTTGAAGGTCATGTCTGAAGCTGAAATTATACCCCAAAGTCATTTTCATTGTATTTATCATAGTTATACTTTCTCTGTATTCATAGAAAACATATGAAGTAAGTTGTTTAAATGCTTCATGAAGGGTCAGTTACTGAGAAACATTTTTCTTAGATACAGTTTCAGTAAGGGACATGTGTGAAGAAGTGGATAAAAATATTTTGGTTATCTGGGAAGAAAAGTAAGTATGGTGACCCTACAGAGGAAATTAGATTAGACCATCACTATTAGTCTTATCAGTGTCAGCTTCCTACCTAAGGGGGCATGTCTTCACCCGACAAATGTACAAATTCTACTCTTAATATATGAAAGCTGTAGAGAAGGGATGATGGGAAGAATAAAATGTCGTAGAAGCTGCTTTATTGAATTAGTTTGCATTTTATCTGTTATTTGGCAGTATTTCTAGTCTTGTTAGTTTTTTAGATTTATTAGGGAGGTAGTTGAAGCAATAATGAGATAGTTAATATCTATGTATAAGTTTAAAAGGGAGGGCATTAGAACATTTTCCCAAAACTTTTCACTATCTTGTTGACATGCACACACCTCTGTATTTTTCTTCACCGTACAGGTATTTATTGTACATTGGTTTATTTTTGTGTGGAAGGGGACAGCTCCCACCTTACTTATGGGGAAAGTTACTCCCAGCACTTTAGTAGTTCTCACTCACTGACAGGGAAAACACCATTTACAAATATAATTCCCCAGAGAGAATTTGGAAACTAAATAATGTTAAGCTACTACTCATAAATGTTACAGAAAGCTGATGCAGGTTTTCCCCCCAGGACTGGCCTTTGAGGTGGCAGAGGGTGGTTTCCTGGACATCGACATCAAAAACTACAGACCGATGGCAATAGTATTCACAAGGGTGAGCGCGAGTCCACGGCCGCACACTTCTCTGCCGAAATGGATGGGGTTTTCACTTACTGCTTCTCCAACAAGATGTCCACCATGACTCCCAAGACGTATGTTCTCAATGGACGTTGGGATAACCGAGGAAAGACCCACGGGGACACGGCTGAAAGGGGCTGCAGAGGGGGGGGAGTGTGTTGCTATGTTTTCAGGGGTGAGGGGGAAAGAAAAACATGTTGAGAGTTGGTAAATATGAGTAGAAATATAGGTTCAAATAGTTTTAAGTCATAGTGTAAAGTGTGGTGTAAATTTT
>NC_051411.1:33996808-34006808 GCF_015228065.2 Penaeus monodon
AAAAAAAAAAAAAAAATAAAAAAAAAAAAATATATATAATATATTATATATATAAATTATATATATATATAATATATAAATATAAATAATATTAATATAAAAATATATATAAATATATATATATCAAAATTATTATATATATATATAAATATTTTTGGGGGGGGGGGGGGGGGGGGGGGGGGTTTAAAAAAAAAAAAAAAAAAAAAAAAACAAAAATTACTAAAAAAAAAAAAATTAATAAAAAAAAAAAAATAATAAAAAAAATATTTAATTTTATAAAAAAAATTATAAATAATTAAAGGAAAAAGAGAGAGAAGAGAGAGGGGAGAGAGAGAGAGGAGAGAGAGAGAAAGAGAGGGGAGGGGGGGGGGGGGAGAGAGGAGGAGAGGGGAGAAGAGAGAGAGAGAAGGAGAGAGAGAGAGAGGAAAAGGGGAAGAGGAGAGAGGGAATGGAAAAGAGAGAGAGAGAGACCCCTTGTAATTTTGGGACACTCATTTTAAAAATAATAGTGTAAAAAGTTGCGGATCATAAAGCAGGAAACCCGAGCAGATAAAGAGAGACTGACCAAATTTTTTAAACTGCTTTGATCCGACATTTTTTTTTATTAATTTCGCGGTTTTTGAGACTTTCGTTTTTCTCAAGTTTTTCCCGTCTCTATCGTTCTCTTTTTTTTTTTCCCTCCCTTTTCCCTTCTTTTAGCTCATATAAAACTGAATATGTCAACACAATGGCCGCTGTTTGTCGAAATCAAATTCACGTATAATCATTAGAAAAAAAAACTTTTTTTTTCCCCCGCCTTTTTTCAACACAATGATCAAAACAAAAGTTTTTTTTTTTCAATAATATTAAAAGATCTATTGTTATTATTTTTACATTATCATTTTTCCACATTTTGCTATATTTTAAAAGCAAACAATACGTCCCCCGAAAATAAAAAAAAAAACTTTCCCTCAAAAACCTTCCTGTCCTTCGTTTTGACCACGCGCCGATGTCAACAAAAACCCTTTAAAAAAAAAAAAAAAAAGTTTTTGGGACTTCAAGCAAAATCGAATAATTGTCCCCATAGAATCCCCCACGATGGGTAGCCATTAAACATTCAAAAAAAAAAGGCATATTATTTTTCCCCCCTTTCTCTCTCTCTCGTTGCCAGGGTTAAAACGGGGCCCAAAAACCTGCCCAAGTAGAGAGAAAGTAAAGGGTCTCGTTGCTGACCATGACAGTGAAACCCTCAAACTGTGATTCAACGGGGGAAGGGGGGGGGGGGGGTTTAAGGGGAAGAAAGTTATAGGAGAAGGGGAAAAAAAAGAAAAAAAGGGGGGGAAATATCTACGAGGGGGAAAAAACAAAAGACTGAAGGGGGAAGAAAGTCTATACGAAAAGGGAAAAAAAAAGAAAAAAGGGGGAAAATTTTGCGGGGGGGCCCGAAAGAAAAATGAAGAGAAAAAATGATACGAAAAGGGAAAAAAAAAAAGAGGGGAGAAATATGTACGAGAGGAATGAGGGGAAAAAAGGGGGAAAAAACCCCTTATACGAAAAGGAAGAAAAGAATAACGAGGGGTAATAATAAAATAATAATAATAATAAAACAAGATTTTTCAACGTTCCCCCCCCCAGAAAAAAATACATGAAGGAAAAGATAGAAAAAAAAACCCACAGTAACGCAATAAAAAAATTTTACCGAAAGAAAAAATTTAGAAAAAAAAAGAACAGCAAAACAAATTTTAAAAAAAGGGCATAAAAGGGGGGGGAGTGAATTTTTTTTAACCCAAAGGTATGTAAAAAAGGGAAAAAAAAAGAAAAATCTAATATCAGGGAAAAAGGGGAAAGAAAAGCAAAGAAACAAATCTAAGAGAAGATAGGAAAAAGAAAGAGGAGAGAGAGAGAGAGAGATGAGAGAGGAGAGAGGGAGAGGAGAGGAGAGAGAGAGAGAGAGAGAGAGAAGAGAGAGAGAGGAGAGAGAGAGAAAAGCAAAGACGAGGCAGATGGAAGACAGAAGAGAAATTATAGGGGAAAAAGACAGAGAAAAAAAAAACGTGCCGGCCCCCTTGCAAAATCCCCCAAACCCCCCCCCAATGTCTCAATTTCCCCCAAAGATAAAAACATAAAAAAAAAAACAAAAAATAAAACAAGCAACACCAGCGATTCAACCAAAAAAAATTTCCCCCTCGCCCCCCAGCATCAAAGTAAATCGAAGCTACACTCAATCTTTTCGAAAAGCTTTTTTAACCCACCCTTGAGCCCTCGAGGCCGCGGACCCCCATTTGTTTGGGAGTCGATTTCCCGGATGTAACGTTCCCCGTCGGCGCGCGCGCCCGGGGGGGGGGGGAGGAGGGAGGGGGAGGGTGGGAGGGGAAGCCATTGTTCAAAACCGGTGTAATCAGGTTTTTTTATCATGGAGAGCAGGTGACCCGATGGGTAATTAAGGAGCGTGGGCGCGTAATCACGGCTTGGGGGTTGTTTTTTTTCTTTTGAGTTATAGGTTGGAGGGGTTTAAAGGGGGAGGGGCGTAAATTATGGGTTGTGGGCGGGTGTTTTGCGTGTGCGTGTGTTTTGTGAGGAGGAGGTTGGGGGGAGGGAAAAAAGTGGGTTTGGGGGTAAAGAGAGAGAGAGAGAGGAGAGGAGAGAGAGAGGAGAGAGAGAGAGAGAGAGAGAGAGAGAGAGAGGAGAGAGAGAGTAAGAGAGAAAAAGAGAGAGAGAGAAAGAGAGAGAAAAAACACGACAGACAGAAAAAACAGAAACAGACAGAATGAAAAAAGATAAAAAAGAGAAAGCGAGAAAGCGAGGGGCGAACAAAGAGAAAAGGAAAAGAGAAAGGAGAAAAAGGAAAAAGCCCACATAAAAAACCCCGAGAAAATGAGATAAAAGGGAAAACAAGATAAAAAAAGGGGGGAGAGACAAGAAAAGGAGAAGAAGAAGAGGGAAAAGAAGTAAAGAAGAAGAGGAGAAGGAAGGAGACAAAAGAAAAGGCAGAAGAAGATAAAGAAGTAAAAGAGAAAAGAAAAAGAAGAAGGAAAATACTCAAAAGAAAAAAAAGAGAGAATAGAGAAGAGAGAGAGAGAAAAAAAAAATACTCACGATGTTACAAACATAACGAAAACGAAAAAAAAGAAAAGAAAAGAGAAGAAAAGAGAGAAATAATAATAACAATAATAATCCTACAAAGCACAAAGAAAACGAAGATCAAGCAAAAAAAACCCGGGAAACTGGAGACGAAAAACCCCTTCCCCCCAAAAAAAAAAAAAAAAAAAAAAAAATAAAAAAAAAAAGTAAAAAAAAAATAACAAAATAGAATTAACGGGATTAAATGAAATTCCCATAATAAAAATATTAAGGAACAGGAGCCTAGGAAAAGTTTTGTTATTTCTCTTTCCTATTATTATTACATTTTATGTTTATATTTTTCTTTTACAAACTTCCCCTCTCTTTCTCTCTTCATTCTTTTATTTTCTTCTCCTCTTATTCTTTTCATTCTTTCTCTCACTCCCTTCTTTATTCTCTCTCTCTCTCTCTCCTTTTTTTATTTCTGTCCTGTCCTCCCCGGGCTCTGTTCTCTATCTTCTCCTTTATTCTTCTCTCTTTTTTCTTTTTTTCCCTCTTTCCTCTCCCCCCCCCCTTCCTCCCTTCCTCTCCCTCCCCCCTCCTCCCCCCTCCCCCCCTCCCCCCCCCCTCCCCCCCTTTTCTTCTCCCACGTAAAAGCGTCGAGTGAAAAGCCCCGTGTTCTTTCCCCATTTTTTCTTTTTTGGTGAAAAGATCGTTCGCGTCGCGGTTGGGGTCCCCGCGAGGAGAGGTTGGGGACGAGCGTGCGTTTGTTTTGTTATTTGGTGTTGTTTTTGGTCTCCTTCTCTCTGTTTTTGCTTTTTTTTTTTTTACTTTTTTTTTTTTTTTTTTTTCTCTTTCCCCTTTTTTCCTTCTTTTCTTTTTTTTCTTTTCTTCTTTTTTTCTTCTTCTTCCTCTTTTTCTTCTTTCCCCTTCTTCTCTTCTTCTTCTTTTTTTCTTTTCTTCTTCTTCTTTGTTCTTTGCCTGCTTCCCTTTTTGTTTGTTTTTTTTTGTTTTCTTTTTTCGTCTTTTTCTTTTTCTTTCCCTTTTTTTCTACTTTTCTTCTTTTCTTTGCCATTTTATTTTCTTTTTTCTTTCTTCTTTTCCCCTTTTTCTTTTTTTTTTTGAGGGTTTTTTATTAATTTTGTTATGCCTTTTTTTTTTCCTTTTTTTTTCTCCAATCGTCTTTCTACCCCTCCTTTATAATAGAAAAATAAATGAATAGATAAATGAATGAAATAAATCAGTGAATATATAGAAAAAAAAAACCCCAGACCTTCAATTTTCTTCTAATTAAAATCTACAACTTTGCCCCTTTATAAAAAGACAATTTAAGAAAGGGCATTTTCCCCTCAGGTGGATATGAAATTTCTGGATAATTACAGGGAATTTAGGTAAATGGGGTAGGTCATCAGACGAAAAAGTGACCAGTACATGACGGTAGGCGAGGAGCTCATGTTGCACAGCGCTATGAACGGGTATTTTCTCTTGTACAATTCGCGTTCTTTTTATCATCTGCTGAGGATGGTATTTTTCATATGCAAAGTAGCTTTTATATCGTTTTAAAGCATTGGGGGAAAGATGAAGGGATGGTTTTTAGAATCATATGTGACGCTGGTAAATGTAGATTTTTTTTTTTTTTGGGGGGGGGGGACATTTTCCCCCTATGGGGGTTAGTGGATGCGGGGGTTTAACTAGAATAGCAGTATAGAAAAGGGGATACATATTAAAAATTGTTTTTTGTATATATGTATAATATATATATATATATATTATATTATAATATAATATATATATATAATAAATTTATATATAAATAATTATATATATATATTATAATTAATTTTAATTTATTATAATATTAATTATATATATTATTTATATATATATATTTTTATGTATTTACATCAACCCATAAAATATATAATAATTATATATATATAATTTTATTATATATATATATATAATTTAAATATATACTGAGTTTGAGAGTTTGAGTCACCGGCGGCTTGTTCCCCCGGGCAAGGGAATTTTCCTCGATTTTCGCCTAGCCATAGGTGGGGAAGCCAGCCCCAAATCAGTGCCCGGTCCCCAAAAGGGGGGGGAAAAAAAAAAAAAAAAAAAAAAAAACCCCGGGGTTTAAAAGGCGAAACCATAAAACAAACGAAGCCAAACAGGGGTTTAAAAAAAAAATCAGAAACCAACCCAACCCCAACACAAAAAAAAAAAACCCCAAAACACACACCCCCCAAAACACACAACAAACCCCACACACCAACACACACACCACACACACACACCCACAACGCACAACACACAACACACAAAACAAAAAAAAATAAATATGGTGGTGTGTTGGGGTGTGTTGTGTTGGGGGGTGTGTGTGTGTGTGTGTGTGTGTGTGTGTTGTATGTGTGTTTTAAAATCATACATACATACATACATAATACATTATTTACATACAACAAATAATACATACATAATTATTTTAAGATATATATATATATATATATATATATATATATATATATATATATATGCGTGTGTGGTGTGTGTGTGGTGTGGTGTGTGTGTGTGTGGTGTGTGTGTGTGTGTGTGCACATAATGTGTGTGTGAATATATATATATTATATATATATATATATGTTCACACACATGTATGTGCACACACACACACACACACACAACACACACACACACACACACACACCACACACACACGCACTGATATATACATATATATATACAAATATATAATATATATATTATATATATATACATATATATATATGTATGTATGTATGTATGTATGTATGTATGTATGAATGTATGTATGTATGTATGTATGTATGAATGTATACACACACATACAGACACACACACACACACACACAACACACACACACACACACACACACACACACACACACACACATATGTATATGTGTGTATGTGTGTGTGTGTGTGTGTGCGTGTGTGCGTGTGTGTGTGTGTGTGTGTGTGTGTGGTGTGTGTCGGTGTGTGTGTGTGTGTGTGTGTGTGTGTGTGTGTCTGTATTTTTTTTTTCAAATGCCCTGTCCTACAAGGACGTTGGCGATCATGGATTTCCATGATTTCTTGGCACTTTTACGAGCGGTGGTTTGCCGTTGCCTTCCGCCCGGTGTTTTTATCGAGTCACCATCTCTATTACCCGGTTTGGGCCCGGGCACTGATTGGGCTGGTTACCCACTAGGGCTAGGCGGGCAATCGAGGTGAAGTTCCTTCCCCAAGGGAACAACGCGCCGGCCGGTGACTCGAACTCTAAAAACGCAGATATTTTATAGATATATATAATATAGATAGATATATATAAAATAATATAAAATTATATAATATATTTATAGGTATGTATGTATATAACATATAAAATATATATATATATATATATATAGATATTTTATTAAAATATATTTTAATTTTATAAAATATATTAAATATATATATATATATATAATATATATATATATATATATAAAAATAAAAATACAATATATAAATATATATATATATATATACATTATATATATATATATATATATATATACATATATACAAAAACAAGTATATAAGTACGTATGCCTCTTCTATACTGCATATTCTAGTTCAAACCCAAGCATCCACTAACTCCCATAGAGAGAGAAATGTCCCCTCCCCCCCAAAAAAAAAAAAAATCTACATTTACCAAGCGTCACATTATGATTCTACAAACACATACCCTTCATCGTTACACACATGACTTTAAATACGATAATAAAAGCTACTTTGCATATGAACAATACACACGTCCTCAGCAGATGATCAAAACGAACGCGAATATGTACAGAGAGAAAATACCCGTTGCATATGCGCTGTGCAACATGATGCTCCTCCCCAAATACCGTCATGAAATACGTGGTCACTTCTTCGTCTGCATGACACTACACCATTTAGCCTAAATTACCTGTAATTATCCAGAAGATTATCATATCCACCTGAGTGGAAATGACCTTCTTAAGATTGTCGTTTATAAATGGGCGAAGTTGTAGATGTTAATTAGAAGTAATTAGAAGGTCTAAGTGGTTTTATTTTCTATATATTCACTGATTTTATTTCATTCATTTATATTCATGTTTTGTCTATTATAAAGGGAAAGGGATAGTAGAAAAGACGATTGGAGAAAAAAAAAAGGAAAAAAAAAAAAGGGCATAACATAATATAATAGATAAAAACATCAGTAAAAAAAAAGAAAAAGAAGAGGAAAAGAAGAAAAAGGGAAAAAGAAAAATAATGAGACGAAAGAAAAGAAGAAGGGGAAGTGAGAAAAGAAACGGAAGAAGAAGAAGAAGAAAGACAGAAAGAAAGAAAACAAGAAAAAAAAAAACGAAAAGAGGAAGCAGGCAAAGAAAAAAAGAAGAAAGAAAGAAAGAAAGAAAGAAAAAGGAGAAGAAGAAAGGAGGAAGAAGAAGAAGAGGAAGAAGAAGAAGAAAAAAGAAGAAGAAGAAGAAGGAGAAGAAAAAGAGGAAGAAGAGAAAAAAGTTAAAAAAAAAAAAAAAAGTAAAGAAAAAAAAAAGCTGAAAAACAGAGAGAAGGAGGACCAAGAACAACACCAAAATAACAAACAAACAAACACCCGCGCTCGTGCCCAGACCTCCCCTCGCGCGGAGGCCCCAACGCGCGACGCGAACGAATTTGTTCACCAAAAAAGAACAAATGCGGAAGAACACGCGGCTGTTCACTCGACAGACTTTACGTGGGAGAGAGAGAAGGGGGGGAGGGGGGAGGGAGGGAGGGGAGGGAGGGAGGGAGGGAGGGAGGGAGAGGAAGGGAGGAAGGGAGGGGGAGGGAGAGGGAGAGGGAGAGAGGGAAAGAGAAAGAGAAAGAGAGAGAGAGAGAATGAAAGAGAATGAGAGAGAGAGAGAGAGAATGAAAGAGAATGAGAGAGAGAGAGAGAGAGAATGAAAAAGAATGAGAGAGAGAAAGAGAGAGAGAGACTTGTAAAAAGAAACATATTAAAAAAAATAAAATAATAATAGGTAAAAAGAAATAACAAAACATCTTCCTATGGCTCCTGTTCCTTAATATTTTTATTATGGGAATTTCATTTAATCCCGTTAATTCTATTTTGTTATTTTTATTTTACTTTTTTATTTTTTATTTTTTTTTTTATTTTTTTTTTTTTTTTGGCGGGAAGAGGATTCGTCTCGCGGGAGATTCTCGTTTTCTTTGTCTTGGATCTTCGTTTTCTTTGTGCTTTGTAGGATTATTATTGTTATTATTATTTCTCTCTTTTCTTCTCTTTTCTTTTCTTTTTTTTCGTTTTCGTTATGTTTGTAACATCGTGAGTATTTTTTTTTTCTCTCTCTCTCTTCTCTATTCTCTCTTTTTTTTCTTTTGAGTATTTTCCTTCTTCTTTTCTTTTCTCTTTTACTTCCTTGTCTTCTTTTCTTTTTCCTCCTCCTCTTCTTCTTCGTTTTCCTTTTCTTCTTCTTCTTCTCCTTTTCTTTTCTCTCTACCTCTTTGTCTTTTTTTTCTTCTCTACTTTTTTTCTTTGTCTTCTTCTACTTCTTCCTTCTCCTCCTTCATCCTTTATTTTCTTCCTAATTTTCTTTTTTCTTCTTCTTCTTCCTGTCTTTTTTCTTCTACTTCTTCTCTTTTATCTTGTCTCTTCCCTCCTTATTTTTATCATTGTCTTCCTTTTATCTCATTTTCTCTTGGTCTTTTATGTAGGCCTATTTCCTTTTCTCCTTTCTCTTTTCCCTTTTCTCTTTGTTCGCTTTCTCTCGCTTTCTCGCTTTCTCTTTTCATCTTTTCTCATTTCTGTGCGTGTGTCTGTTTCTCTGTCTGTCTGTGTGTTTATCTCTCTCTCTTACTCTCTCTCTCTTTTTCTCTCTTACTCTCTCTCTCTCTCTCTCTCTCTCTCTCTCTCCTTCTCTCTCCCTCTCCCTCTCTCTCTCTCTCTCTCTTTACCACACCTACTTTCTCCCTCCCCCGAACTCTCACTCACTCACACAAACACACGCACACGCATAAACACCCGCCCACACACACATAATTTACGCCCCTCCCCCTTAACCTCTCCAAGCCTATAACTCAAAAAGAAAAAAAAAACAACCCTCAAAGCCGTGATTACAGCGCCGCACGCTCCTGGATAATTACCGCATCGTGATCACCTGCGTCTCCATGGATAAAAATTCCTGATTAACAGCCTGAGTTCTGAACAATGGCTTCCCCTCCCCCCCTCCCCCTCCCTCCTCCCCCTCCCCCCGAGCGCGCGCGCACGACGGTGAACGTTACATCCGGGACTCGGAGCTCCGAAACAAAATGGCGTCCGCGGCCTCGAGGTCTGCAAGGCTGGTTGAGAAAGCTTTGCGAGAAAGATGTGAGTGTAATGCTTCGATTTACTTTGATGCTGGGGGGATCGGAGGCGGAATTGTGTTTGGTTGAATCTGCTGGTGTGTGCTTGTTTTATTTATTTGTTTTTTGTTTATGTTTTGATCTTTGGGGGAAATTGAGAGCGGATTGGGGGATTGAGATGGGATTTTGCAAGGGAGGACACTGGACACTTTTCTTTTCTCTGTCTTTCTCTCTATATATTTCTCTATCTGTCTATCCATCTGCCTCTGTCTTTGCATTTCTCTCTCTCTCTCTCTCTCTCTCTCTCTCTCTCTCTCTCTTCTCTTTTCTATCTCTCTCTCTTACCTTTCCTCTTCTCTTTTCTCTCTTTATCTACCTATCTATCTCTATAGATTTGTTTCTTTGCTTTTCTTTCCCTTTTTCCCCTGATATATAGATTTTTCTTTTTATTCCTTCTTTTACATACCTTTGGTTAAAAAAAAATTCACTCCCCCCCTTTTATGCCCTTTTTATAAATTTGTTTTGCTGTTCTTTCTTTTCTTAATTTTGTCTTTCTGGTAAATTTTGTTATTGCAGTTACTGTGGTTTTTGT
>NC_051411.1:34018836-34041336 GCF_015228065.2 Penaeus monodon
TCTGTTATTGACATTAATAACTGCAATATAAGATAACATAAAAAAAAAAAAAAATTAAATCAGTGAAAATGGTAAACAAGTGAGACAGGTAATACTCGTAACTGGCTCATTGGTGTCTAAGTACTTGCGGAGCCATCTATGTGTAAGAACAATTAATGAAATAAACTCACAGTGGGCATGGCATATAAGTATTTGAAGCTGGATATGTCCCAGCAGTCTTATACATTCTGCCTGTCTGTTCTATTATCAAAAACCATAACCAACCTCAATGAAAAGGGTATGCCTCATGGAAAGCCAACAATATACTTATCATCAGGCCTGATATGGAAAACAATTCTAAGATATCTGAACCCGGCTTAATTATGATGTCCAAGAGGAGTGTTGATGTTTTGTCTGCAGTATATCAAGATATTATTTGATAAGAAAGAAAGAAAAGAAAAGAAAAGAAAAGAAAAGAAAAGAAAAGAAAAGAAAAAAGAAAAGAAAAGAAAAGAAAAGAAAAGAAAAGAAAGAAAAGAAAAGAAAAGAAAAGAAAAGAAAAGAAAAGAAAAGAAAAGAAAAGAAAAAGAAAAGAAAAGAAAAGAAAAGAAAATATATATATATATAGATATAGATATATTTATAGATACATATATATATAATATATACACATACATATATATATACATACACATATATATAATATATATACATACATATATATATACATATACATATATAACATACATATATACATATACATACATATATATATAATACATTATAACATACATATATAACATACATATATATATACATACATATATATACATACATATATATATACATACATATATATATAATATACATTTTCATATATATATACATACTATCTATATTTTATAAAAAATACATACATATATATATACTATACATATCATATATATACATCATATAATATTATAAATTTATACACTATTTCATATAATATATACATACATATATATATACATATATATATATACATATATATATATATATACATATATATATACATATATATATACATATATATATACATATATACACATATATATATATATATATATATACACATACATACATATGTAGATATATAGATGTATAAATATATATATTATATAATGAATAATTAAAACCCAAACAAAAGATACATTCAGATAACTACAGTCTGACCAAAAATGCTTAAAATCTTCCACACAAATAATCTTCTTATTTTTATTTTCCTTTTCTTCTCTTTGCCTCCTTCGTACATTTTTATTTATTGTTTTTACTCTCTCTCTCTCTCTCTCTCTCTCTCTCTCTCTCTCTCTCTCTCTCTCTCTCTCTCTCTCTCTCTCTCTCTCTCTCTCTCTCTCTCTCTCTCTCTCATGGATTTTCCCTTGTAGTACACACCCAGACCTTCTAAAATAATCCAAAATGAGTAAATATCAAAGTATGAGCTAAGTAAACATAAAAACAAACCAAAACACTTGAGTTTTCAAGATACAAGAAATTTATTTTAGACAAGAAATCTTCATTCTACTCTAGAATTACCATATTTGTAAAGAACAATAATTCTCACTACAGGAATGAAGTGTTCTAAATTTGAATTTGAGTTTCAATTATTTTTCTCTAAGAATGCACAAAGTTCCACAGCTTTGAAAGTATCAAAATACAAAGTAAGTGCATCAAATAACAAGATAATGAAAATTATATATATATATATATATATATATATATATATATATATTTATATAATGTCATATATATATATATATATTTATATAATGTCATCAACCTTACATGTACAGTGGATATTTTTTTTTTTTTTTTTTTTTTTAATGAAATGTAAACTTACAGATAATTTTACAGCAAGACTGGGCATGCAACAAAAAAGTATACAAGTTCAGAGTGGTAAATATTACACTGCTTCATGGCTGACTCCCCTAGACAAATCCCAAACCATATTCATAGGATCAAAACAAATTAGACAAGTCAGACTTACTGTAGAATCTCCATGTGTGAAGACACAATATCTGCAATAGCCTGGGTGTCAGCTGCTGAACCAGAACGACAACAATAGATGCTGTCAGTGACACGGGTTAACTTGTCAGTGACACGATTTGAGACGTAAGTTCCTAGCGAGGTCCTGGAATCGGCTCCCACAACCACGCCGCCGTCAAACTCGACAGCCATGATGGAAGTCTGAAAGGAACAGCACAGGTGAGTGACTCTTCACAGACAATATGAAACTTCAGCAGCAACACAATATAACCCAAAGAATAATTTTTACTAGGTCTTATAAAAGACTTCTATAAAGGTGCAAGCTATGTTGGCATAAATGGCTGAGAACTAGTGGAACTATATATTGTAAAGACATTTCACAAGATATCACTGCAGTGGACATCATATGATCTCAGCAATATTGGGTTCAAACCTTCATCTTGAAGGCAATCATAATGCTTCCAGCATTCACTTACAATAGTTGGAAATTCATACTCATTCTTATCAAAGTTACAGACTTCAATTTGTACAAAAATGTTCTCTAGCTTTACAATATAAACCTCCAAATACACATTGACTTTTATGATCTTCCCTTTGCTACTTTGCCTTTTCCCGAATTTCACACCAATAAGCATCACTAAAAAAAGAAAGGATTAGTCACATATTCTGGTTATTTTATCTTTAAATTTGGAGTGGGGGAGAGATCTCTTAAATAAAAATCAACAAACAAGAAATTAGTTTATTTTTAAATGACTATTGATAGGCAAGGTTTGATGTTATAATGAGTGCTAGAACCTGCACCATATTGTTTTTTTCCTGGGTATATATAAAGTAGCTTTTGGCTCTTAAATACCTACAAACTAAGATAAAACTGACACAGTTCCCTACACTCTTTGCACTTGAAATTTATTCCTCAGAATACCACAACACTTGAGATAGTGAAGTCACAAATCAGGATGTCTTTCATATCTGTCACAATATTTTTTACAAAGTAACTGCACCCCTCTAAGACAGTGTCGCTATTACTCCAGTCAACAAGCTTGAGGGCACATTACGGGAATCTATAAAAGCTGTAATATGAATCAAAGACTTTCCTAACCTCAAGGCCCCCACATAAAAGCTGCATTTCCCCAGACAGAGCATCTGTTCCAGGGCACCCACACAATTGCTTTCTTTTCCATATTTGAAATAGGAAAATAACTAAAAGAATGTGAAGAATTACCAACACAATCTATGCACACTAAATTCTATAATACTGTTTATACATATTTTCTACGGAAATACTAAAACATATGAAAGTACTGCATTACACACCAACCTTACCAAGTGAGTTTAAGAATATTATCACAAAGAGGAAAAAACAACTCCACTTACTGATGTATGTAACAGGCTGTGGCTAGATTTATGGTACTGTAATGCAATATCCACCGACTATTTTCCCGGGAGTTCCGATCACGCATGCAGTGTAGAATTCTCGTGCAACTGCTGTAACCGTGTTACCGAATCTGTCTCTATATTGTCTAATGCAGGAGGGTTGTGCTCTCTGCAACCCCCCCCCCAACCCCTGCCCAGGAAAACAGAGGATCCTCTGTGTACTTATGGCAAAAGAGAGCACCGGACAGCATCAGATCCCCCGCCTATAAAAATCAGGTGACTGGGTGAGGGCCGAGTGCTAAGCCCTCCGATTAGGAAGGAGATATTCGTGGATCCCCAAGCGAGGCCCCCATGATTGCTGGCTGGAGTAATAAGGACTTACGCTTGCATTCAGACACACTTCGGACACCTTTCTCAGTGGTGGTCTGGACGAGCGGACGCCCGTTGCAGAGTCCTCGTCAGCTCTGATTGGCTGCGACGAGAGGCAGCTCGGCTGACATCAGCCGACGGGCGAGACACTGAAACGCCGGGTCCTGCTACTCGGGAGAAACGAGAATCTCCCCGTGAAAGACGTCCGAAGTGTCTCCTAGAGCGAAGCGTTTGTCTCTGAGGGTTGCAGTCACCTCGTAATCAGTTACTTTCTGTCTGTTTGTTCCAGTTGAGGACAGCGTCTCGTGATGGATATGGTACCGTTGTGAACTTCTACCCATTTTATATATATAAAAAAATACAAAAAGGAAGATAATACATAGAATTCACTTTCGAGATTTTAAAGACACTTCGGCGAGTTAGAATTAAGCAAGAAAGGACGCCAACAATTCGTCGCACAAACTACAAATTCCCAGCCAAATCAAACCAAAAACAAAAACGAAATTCACAAGAAAAACAAAACAAAAAAATTGCAACCTCACACCCGGCACCTCAAAACATCCTCAACCCATCACCAAAAATTCACAAGAAAACCGCCCTTTACCCCAACGTCCTTCACATCAACAAAGCCACAAATGCAACAGCAACTCAACTCACTCCCGTAAGAAGCTCATTTTTCATCCACTCGGGCAAGAGGGCGTCGAGATGAGACTTCTGCATCGTATGACTTGACTCAACTGCCGCCGCCATGATACTTGTCTGGAGGGATACGGGCTTACGGTGTTGTCATTTGTCATCGTCGGTCATATTTTTGTGTGCATTTGTTTATTGCGGATTTGATATTGTTGGGTATATTTATTAAGTTGCTTGGAATAATTTGTAAGTTATTTTCTTTTTGGTTAAGTTGGGAAGTTTATTGATATGAAAGGTACGGGCTTATTGTGTTTGTTATTTGTCATCGTTGGTAATTTTTAAACTTTTTAGGTATATTTCTTTATTGTGGATTTGATGTTGTTTGTTATAATTTTAATAGGCTTGGAATGATTTGTAAGTTATTTCTTTTTGTTAAGTTGTGAAGTTTATTGAAAGTTACGGACTTATTGTGTTTGTTATTTGTCATCGTTATTTGTCGTCATTTTTTTTTTTACTTGTTTTTGGCGCATTTCTTTATTGCAGATTTGATATTGATTGGTATAATATTTCAGTGGCTTGGAAATTTTGTAAGTTATTTCTTTTTGTTCTGTTGTGAAGTTTATTGGAAGGAAAGATACGGACTTATTGTGTTTTTCATTGGTCATCGTCGGTAAATTTTATTTTTTTTATTGTGTTTTGATAACTTTGTATAATTTTTTGCTATATTTTTGTAATGCTTCTTATTATTATCATTGTTATCATTATCTTTACTTATTATTATTTCTTCTTTTTGCTTGATGTTTGATGTCAATTTTTTAAATTAAAGATAAAAACTTTTTTCTGTGGAAACGGATTTTTTTTTCTATAGCAATTATCGTGATTTTATTTTGGAAAGGTATGATAATGATGATATTGAAAATTCGGATAATAATAATAATAATAATAATGATAATAATAATAATGATAATAATAATAATGATAATAATTAATAATAATAATAATAATAATAATAATTAATAATAATAATAATAATAATATAATAATAATAATGATAAAGTAATAAAACAAAAACTAAACAAAACAATAACAATAAATAGTAATGATAATAAATAATAATAATGATAAATAATAATAATAATAATAATAATAATATAAATATAAAATAATAATAATACAATAATAGTAATAAATAAATAAATAAAATAATAATAATAATAATAATAATAATAATAATAATAATAATAATAATAATAATAATAATGAATAATAATAATAATAATAATATATAATAATAATAATAATAATAATAATAATAATAATAATAATAATAATAATATAATAATAATAATAATGATAATAATAATAATAATAATAATAATAATAATAATAATAATAATAATAATAATAATAATAATAATAATAATACTGATGATAATAATAATAATAAGATGATGATGATGATGGTGATGATTTAAAAGAGGTATGAGGTAAAAACAAGGAAGAACAAAAAATATGATGATAACTTCTTATAGTCTTAATTGTGAAGAATTTAGCATGTCAGATATTTTTCTTACATAAGCAACTAGTCCAATGTACAACTTTCATTATTTGTTGGGTAAAGAATAGCGCTACATATAAATACAAAAGTTACCCATCAAATCTAACAAAAAATCAATTGAATACAGTTTTCTATGAAAATTATTTACCATTCGGATATTCTATCAATAAGAAGCTAAAATATTAATCGGGAAATATTACAGACAGAGATAAATATTTTTTCCTAGCAACGATTCTGTAAAGTTCTTCAAGATATTAATTGATTTGATTTTGTGCCGCAAATTCACAGGCTTGAAACCGGCCGTTCTTCATAGGGATACAGGCGTAATATATATAAGAAATAAATGAAAACATAAAATTGAATCTTTTCGGAAAAAATATCACGAAATATTCACGTAAAATAAACTACCAGCAATTCTAAAATTGCAAAATTCCTCAATACCAATCCAAACACATACTCCCCCCCCCAAAAAAAAAAAACTCCATCAAAATAGATAAATAAATAAATAAATATTAAATAATTCCTCCTTACTTCCAAAACTAAATACAAACCACACAATAAAAGACAATATGGAATAATGAACCAAAAAATAGACCCAAAATGAATCCAAGTTAAACCCAAAATAAACCAAGATAAACCTGGATCAACGCAAAACAAACCAAAATAAACCAAGACAGGCCAAAATAAACCCCAAACAGACCAAAACAAACCCCCAAACAAACCCAAAACAACCTCCCCCCCCCAAAAAAAAAAAACTCCAAAATTAACTCCCCCCTAAAACAAACCCAAAAACAAAACCCCAAATAAACCCCCATAAAAAAAATAAACCCCCCCCCCTAAAAAATAAAAAAAAAATAAACCCAGAAAATGTGAATCAGTTACAATTCCTGAAAAGCGGCGATGACGTCACGGCAGCGGAGACGTGTCACTTTCACAACAAGGCGACGACGACGACGATGCGGAATCTCGTGGCGCTTTTGGCCCTCTCCTCCGTCTTGTGGGCCACGGAGGCCTATTTCGTCACTATAGACGCCCACGCGGAGGAGTGCTTCTTCGAGAAAGTCACGACGGGCACGAAATTAGGTGAGAGAAAGAGAGGAGAGAGGAGAGAGAAGAGAGGGAGGTTGAAGGAGGTTCGGTTTCGTCGGGGGACAGATGTTGGCTCGTTGTTATTTCTCTTCTTCCCTTGATTTGGACGTAGTTTGCGTAGTTTGCGTAGTTTGCGGCGGTTTAGGGTGTAGGCTGAGGGGCGAAGGCAGGACGGATGATTAAGGGACGTGATCACCTTCGTCGACCCTGTGATTTTAAATAAATGAATTAATAAATCGATACAAATAGAGTCTACTAACCCTAAGCATGGATCTCCGGATTAGTAGTTTGTGCGCATTTTGTAATATTTTTGTAATATATTTTGTAATATAGCGACTTTTTTCGGCTTTTTCCTCTTGAAGTTGTGGTACTTTTCGGGAACTAATATGTATCTGAAGGTCCATCGGTTTTGGTATCGATGGATTCCTCGGTTAGTATGTATAAGAGGGTAGTGGGTTATTTTTGAGACGATTCTGATATTTTTCCGCCCGGAATTCATTGCTTTCAGTGGTTGTAGGTGTTGTTCCTTGTGCAAATGAATCGTTGAGGAGATATGATCGTCTCCATCGACAATCTTGATTTCATAGTCCCGGTAGAAGGGGGGGGGGGGATGCATGAAGTATATCAGGGAAGTTATGCGGTAAGACAGACTGAAATAGAATGAATACAGAAAAAGTGTAAAAACATCATGAAAAACAATAAAAATTGCTTTGTGAAACTCTACAGACACGCCCGGCATCTCTGAAAGCCTACATGCCGATGCACAAACTTTCGAGAAATTCTATGGGACTCAAACCAATCTTTTGATAAAATCTGTGGGCATAACACCACCTTGCATTCCCCTAGCCAGGCAGCTCCCCCCCCCCCCCCCCACTTGCACATCTAGCCAAGGGGCTATGTCCCCTGGACCCCTGTTTGGCGTTCCATTTACTGCAGCTCTCTTGATAAATATTAAATGATCGGAATAATTGACTCTTTCGAAAAACATACTTTTATACAGGGAAAACGTCAATATTTTTAAAGTTCCGTCGGTTGTCTGATTTTTTAATCGCCCTTCAACATTTGAAGCAATGAGCTCTGATATCGATTAATATGACTGAGAGCGACGCACAAAGGTAGAGGGAAATGGATACTGCCATCTTATAGAGCACTTAGTGATTAAAATCGTACAACAGGAGCTTACCACTTCCCCAGCTCAGACTAACAAATGATCACCATTTGAACCAAAAACTGGTCCCAGATATGGGGTTTGGTCAAATGTCACTTAACTGATTAGTGTATTTCCCAACATACTATAAATGTCGCAATATGTTTCATATGAAAAACCACAGTAACAGTTTATGCGTTCACTTTAGTTCGTAGTTAATTTTTGTGAGAAAAACCCTGAACACAAAATAAATATTTGCATAGTGCTTAAATATTTTATTGTTTTTTATTTTTATTTTTTTCTCTCATTTTATTACAAAATTTGGTGGCATTTGCACACATTGCCATAGAAGAAATGTATCTTGGTTTGTATTGTTCTATCATTTCATACAAGTTACCCAACTCCACCACTACCTTGAACTACACGTTGTCTGATTCCTCATTATGATGCCTAGTATGCATTTATGTTGGAGTGAGTTGGTGCTAGGCAATTAGTGACAATATAAGACCCAATAAGTAGGAAGGCCATGAGATATTTAGAAATGGACAGGTAATGTGGGTAATGTAGTGTTTGGAATTGCTCGTCCACTTCAGATGGAGGACTTGTTAACTCCGACAGATAATTAATTTGTGTACGATGTCCTCAGCTGCTGGAGCGTTCAGCTGGTAAAGAAATAAACTAAAATGCCTCTGTTAATTTTCTTCTTATCGTATGCTGATATGAAATTACTGAACGAAAACAGCTATGTACATCATCAAGTTAATGATAATACACATCTTTCGCGAATTCTTTGACAGGCCATAACATTGTGATGTCTGACATCAGCTTTGTTTACAAAGTTTAGTCAAGTTGGATGGGGTTCTAATGAGATTTTTGTGTAGTTTGCTTGTCTGTCAAGTTAGATAAGTGGTTCTGAATATGGCAGAAGTATTACTTACTAGACCGCATACCAGTAAAACTTCTGCAGTGTTTGCGAAGTGGGACTTTTTTGCATAATTGTGTTAGGTGTGTTCTGCTCATATCCATTTGGAGCTGCTCAGTTTTTGTTTGTGCACATTGTAATAATTGAATGATTGTTTTTGTCTGGGACATATTTCCATTTGAAATTCTGGTATTTTTTGGGAACTATTATATATATTAAAATCCATCAATTTTGATGTCTATAGATTCCTCATTATGATGTCTAGTATGCATTTATACTGGTGCTAGACAACAGTAGTGACAATACAAGACCCAATAGGTAGGAAGGCCATGAAATATTTAGAAATGGACAGGTATTATTATGTTGTATATATGAACTTTTTATTGTTAGAGGACTGTGCTACTTAATCCATTGGATCTGGTTGTGTCACTGCAATCACATGACCAAAAATCTAAGCTTATGTGAGTGGCTACTCTGTCGGATGGCAGCCTGTAGACCAGGGCGTATGCAAGTGTATGTGGTGATAAGACTTAGTGCCTCTTATTTGCAAAGTTATTTCCCATTTTTTACTCGTAAATGATTTTAGCTTGCATGTACGGCTTTATGTGAGGTGATGCACCAGAGTGTGTAGAGTGGGAGGATCTGCTTCATGTAGCATACTCCTGTGCCCAGTGTCTGGCCATTGCCTGAAATCTGAGTTTATTACACTCAGAGATTTCTGTTACCCATCGGCATTGGGTTAAGGATGCAAGCAATCACTGTGGCAAAGTTCAGCAAGCCTCCAACACTTATATTCTGACAAGAAATTACTCATAAAAGCCCTCTGTAATATATAGTCAAATGAAACCCAAGCTCCCATCTTACCATAGTATATTTGGTTGAGGAGTTAATCTTTACCAAGGAATGAAGTGCAGAAGCTATGTTGATGGCTTGATGTGGTCATATTCTGGACAGTTAGCTAGTTTTGAGTAGTTTTTTTCCCCCTAAGTTTCTATGTTTTGATATCCCCTCCCCCTGTCAACATGTAACATAGCTTTTAGCATGGGATCTCATATTGAAAAGACAGAGCAAGATAGGACTTGGACAAGCCTGAGCATACACATGGTCATTTTTCACTCCTGGAGGGCATTTAGCCAGTACATTATGGGGTGGGTCAATCAATCTACTTTATAGTAATAGTTTATTACAAAGAGGAATATTTCATAGTATGATTGGGAGTGAGTGATAGGCCAGGCTGAGGATAGGGGAAATTGGACATCTCAGAGTCCAGAGTTGGAAGAAATGTAGAGTGTTGATATAAAACCTAGATAGTTACAAGCCTGCAATTTGAATGAGGTACTTGTATGGAAGGAGTAGTTTTTCTATATGGATAGATATCTTGTAGGGTAGCTACTGATATTAGTATGTAGAGTGGTGGCCAGGGAGCTTAATCTACTTCACATTCTGCTACAGAACTCCAGATGATTTTGGTGTAAATTGTTATGTGAGCCCAGAAGGAAGCTTATTTAATAAGATGCTCACGGGTGTTTTATTCCTGCTGAGAGTTAGGAGATATGAGAAGAATGAGGAAACTGTTGATTCCCTCTCAATTTCCTGGAATAAATGTGAGAACATGTTAATAGTATATTCTGTTAGTTCCATTTTCCCTATATTATCAGTGACATATGGGAATAGTAAATTTTAATACAACAACCTGATATGATATGATATTATTAGTAAATTGTCACCAGTAGTAATAAGTGTGATATCAGTAAGTATCCTTATGATATATACCATCCACTTAGTAATTTTAGTCTGTGCCGATCAATTATAGTAACTATAGTGATGCTTAGCGACTCGTATAGTCACCTTACTCAGGTACCTAGGTGCATGTGGTGCTCTGGTAAAGGACAAGCAATCTCCACCATGTATATTATGGTAAGATTGCTTGGCCACAGCTTTCTTTATTTAGTTATTTTATATATGTTTTTTTTTATTTACATTTACAAGATTTTTTTTGTGTGTAGGCAAAAATTCATTGGTCTATTGTTTCCATGCACTGTATTTCTTGTCCTTTATGAAGGTCATGTCTGAAGCTGAAATTATACCCCAAAGTCATTATCATTGTATTTATCATAGTTATTACTTTCTCTGTATTCATAGAAAACATATGAAGTAAGTTGTTTAAATGCTTCATGAAGGGTCAGTTACTGAGAAAACATTTTTCTTAGATACAGTTTCAGTAAGTGACTATGTGTGAAGAAGTGGATAATATATTTTGGTTATCTTGGGAAGAAATGTAAGTATGGTGACCCTACAGAGGAAATTAGATTAGACCATCACTATTAGTCTTATCAGTGTCAGCTTCCTACCTAAGGGACATGTCTTCACCTGACAAATGTACAAATTCTACTCTTAATATATGAAAGCTGTAGAGAAGGGATGATGGGAAGAATAAGTGTCATAGAATGCTGCTTTATTTGAATTAGTTTTGCATTTTATCTGTTATTGGCAGTATTTCTAGTCTTTGTTAGTTTGTTAGATTTATTAGGGAGGTAGTTGAAGCAATAATGAGATAGTTAATATCTATGTATAAGTTTAAAAAGGGAGGGCATTAGAACATTTTCCAATACTTTTTCACTATACTTGTTGACATGCACACACCTCTGTATTTTTTCTTCACCGTACAGGTATTATATTGTACATTGTTTATTTATGTGTGGAAGGGGAACAGCTCCCACCTTACTTATTGGGGAAAGTTACTCCCAGCACTTTAGTAGTTCTCACTCACTGACAGGTAAACACCATTTACAAATATAATTCCCCAGAGAGAGAATTTTGGAAACTAAATAATGTTAAGCTACTACTCATAAATGTTACAGAAAGCTGATGCAGTGTTTCCCCACAGGACTGGCCTTTGAGGTGGCAGAGGGTGGTTTCCTGGACATCGACATCAAAATCTACAGACCCGATGGCAATAGTATTCACAAGGGTGAGCGCGAGTCCAACGGCCGCTACACCTTCTCTGCCGAAATGGATGGCGTTTACACTTACTGCTTCTCCAACAAGATGTCCACCATGACTCCCAAGATCGTCATGTTCTCAATGGACGTTGGGATAACCGAGGAAAAGACCCACGGGGACACGGCTGAAGGTGCTGCAGAGGGGGGTGAGTGTGTTGCTATGTTTTTCAGGGGTGAGGGGTAAAGAAAAACATGTTGAGAGTTGGTAAATATGAGTAGAAATATAGGTTCAAAATAGTTTTAAGTCATAGTGTAAGTGTTGTGTGTAAGAGTTTTTAAAATTTTATGCTTTTTTTTTTTTTTTTCTTTCGCCAATGGATGAATAATAATCTTTTGCTACTTTGTTTTTTTTTCTCTTAATGTTTATTCCTCTCTGACAGATTGGCCCGTCGATCATATTCAGCAGACAGGTTAATTCACTTGATTGTTCCCCTTTTTTGCAACTGCAGTAACCCTGTGAAGTGGTATTACTAATATCTTTCCTTCCAGATAACTTGGATGAGGCTCCCAGTCCTGTTGATTATGTTGCCATGTTCAGTTTATTTTAATAAGTTTGTGTTCCTGTAATTCTATCCTTTTCCTTTTATTTTATTTTCGTTTCTCTTCTCTTCTTTTCTTTTTATCCGTCCACTTCCTTAGGTCCCCACTTGTATTCGCAATACATTCTCTCCCACTTCATCTTGCTCTTGCTCTGTCTGTTTCCTTGTGCAAATATTAGTGAAAGATCAGTTCTACACTTCCTTTGCTTAAGACCTGTGTTTACTTCTTATGAACAACAGTTTTGTACTTGTCAGTTTCTTCCAATGTGCTTTATAATTTCATAACACAGCAGATTATATTCTCTAGTGTGGCGATAATTCTTTGCTTCCTTATTTCTTTAAGCTTTGTAACCAATGAGGTGTTTAGGAAATTAACAATTTTAAATTGATTGCTTAACTAATGTTGAAATATATAAAATGTGTCTTTACTTTTTTTATGGGGCTTAAATTTTTATTTTTTGATTTTGGTGTCTTTAGATTTAAAAGACAAATTAAGATTTAATTAGCATGTTAATGCCCCTATATAAGTTTTTATGCTGAAACACAAGTGTCATATTATTTTTCCTTTTTTGAATGGAGCAGAGTAGAATAGTTTCTTTGACAGAGAATTGCAGTTTTTATTTCATTCATATATTTAGTTTTAAAAAATTAACTGAATGAATTTCCCACAAGTGTGCAGAATAGATATAAGATACTGTCTCACACTGTCTTTTATTATACAGAGTGGCATGGGGAGGTCCACAACGACACAGGTCTGTCTTTGTTCCAACAAATGAAGAGACAACAAATAATCCTCCACTTAAATGATGCTTTTGTGAATTCCTGTAAACCCTCTAACACCAGCATTGGTTGTTTTGATGTCACTTCCGTGTAATGCCAGATTTTTTGGGAAGGATAGACTTTCTTCCTCACTGTGAATAGAAAACTCAGTTTAGTGCATTTTAGAAGTTATTAAGTAAGACTGTTTTTTGGGTGAAGAGATTTTGTCTTCCTACTTGATGTAAGGCGCATATCAAAACCAGCAGTTAATTTACACTTGGTAGCTAAAGCGTTGCGACTTGGGACCTTAACCCAATCGGCACGTATGGCAAGAATACATGACATGCTCACTTTAATACAAGTTTATTGTATTCACACATAGATGGCTCTACAAGTGCTTAGTCACCAAAGAGTCAGTTATTAGTACTACGTTTCTCACCTGCTTACCCTTTTCCTTGACTTTTGGAAAGGGTCTTTTGCATTATTTCATTGTTTTAAGTGTTAATAAGTTTTAATAATAGTTTAATAATCATAACATCAATAACAATGATAACAGTATCGATACCAATTGTTTTAAAAAACACATTTTCCTGCCAATTCAAGGAAAGGGGAAACCAGGATCACTAGGGCCTACTGAGAGACTCCTTGCTGGCTGAGCGCATGTGGAGCCATCTGTTTATAACAAGATTCACTAAAAACTACAGGGGACAGAACATAAACCCGGGATGGTTGGGTTAAGAAACAGATAACAAACAGATTGAAAGATGGAAGCTCTCCCTTCCTGTTTAAAAAGAAAAGATAACTAAAAACCGTAAACATGAAAAGAAAACCCTAACCTTTTTAGGTAATTAATGAAAAATTTGATATCTCTAATGGTGAGAAGGAATAATGTTTTTCTTTCTCTCCATCCTCTCCTTTCCTTTGCTCTCATTTTCTGTCCTCACATGATATATGTTCATTTATTACATGAATCTTAACAGTCATGGATATCATAGGTTTTCTTTTTTTTTTAATAACTTTAATATAAAATTAGTTTTTCCTGATTGTTATTGCAAAGTTTGTCATACAAAAAAAAAAAAAAAAAAACTTTTTTGGGGGTTTTACTAGGTTGAAAAAATGTATAGTTCTTTCCTTGATAGCTTTGAATGATTTAACAGCCTATAAAACTTGCTGTTTTCTTTTTACAAAACAGATTGGTATCTGCAGAATGCCAGTGATAAAGGTTTGTTGGTTCACAAGTTGGCAACACTGTCTGTATCCTTGTTTTATATCTTTCTTGCTTTTCCTTCCTCCCTCTCACTTCCTCTCTTCCCTTTCCCTCCTTTACCCTCACCTTGTCTCTCCCCCTGCCATATCCCCACCCTCTCCCTCTCATTCCTCCCATTCCTCTCCCTGCCCCTGCCCCTCCCCCTACCCCCATTCTTTCACTCCCTTTCCATCTCCCTCCTCCCATCCCTTTCTCCCCCCTCCCCATCCTCTCCCTCTCCCCTATTCTTCCCCCTTTCCCTTCTCCTCTCCCTCCCCTATCCCTATCCCCCTCCCCCCTCTGCACTACATATTCCATCTGATTATATTTTGTAATTTAACAACAATATAACTGCAGCTTGATTATTATCTAGAATGGAAATAGAAATCTTTGCTTCATTTCTCTTTTCTTTATATTTTCTTAGATTTTCCATCATCATCATCAATAATTATCATCATCAATTATAATCATCATCATCAATTATAATCATCATCAATCATCATCACCAATCATCACCATCATCATTGTGATAGATATCAATGTGAGTGCTTTCACTTCAATCTTTCAGTTAATCCTCCTCTTCCCACACAGGTTATCAGCCAGAGGAAATACCACATGAAGGTCTGTTGCTCAGATCTGGACAATTAATTTTGTTTATTGCCCTTATCACTGTGTTCATGTATTTTTGTTTGGTTTGGTTTGATTTTATTGGTGTATATATTTTTATAATTTTTTTGATCCTTGTCATTTTGATATTATTGTTTTTTAATGAAGCAAATATATGATTTCCACTTCATTTCTCTTCTATTGGCGATTTTTACATGTATATAGATAAGTAAATATATATATATATATATATATATATATATATATATATATATATATATATATATATATATATTATACATTATCTACTATATTTGTATATAAAATTTCTTAGCAGTGCTTTAGATTCCAACATGACTCCCTTTTTTCTGCTTTTCTCTCAGTTAATCCACTTCTTCCCTGTACAGGTTATCCACCAGAGGAAATGCCACATGAAGGTCTGTCATGGGATCTGGCCATTTACTCCCTTTGCTAATTTTATGTTGTATATGTGGTTTTATGTTGCTTCTGTTCTTGTATTTTTTATGCTAGACCCTTAAAACATCCGTTGTTCACTGTTATTTATTCTGTCCTTGTTATTTTGGTGGTTATTAATACTGTTATTTTCTCTCTCTATACTTAAACTATCCTTTTATTAGTGATTAGTTTCCACCAAGGTTATAATTATGGAAAATTTAATTGGTCCCATTTCCTTATGTTCTTCACTGTCATCAGAGTGATTGTGAAATTGGGAATATTGCAGTCCGAAAGATTAGCAAAATGTCTTTGTGAACACTGACTCTGTAGGAGATGAGTAATGTATTTATCAAAAATACTCTGCATAGTGAAAGTTTATATTCTGTACAGCAGAGGCAGAAGAGCTAATCTTAATTCCACCCGTTGAATCTGGGGTGCTTTGTTGCCACAAGTGGCCCAAAATCTGGGCATAGGGCTTATGTAGGGTGTGTGGCTTGTAGGCTGGGGGCACAGTGTCATGTGCAGTGTCATGACTCCATTTCTCCCATTTGCAATGTTATCCCATTTTATGCTTCAGTGTTTTTTGCTTTTATGCCATTTTCCAATGTCTGTCATTTGATATGTTGTATCCAGATGGTAGTAGACTGTTTTCCTTGCACAGCTCAATACCATCTGTGTTGGTAGTCCTTAACTGCAATAGTAATAACAGTAATATGTTGTTATTTGTGTAATTTGTTTATATTTTTTTTCATAACATTTATTTTCTGTAATGCAACCTGCAGTGGTGCAGGTTTTATTGAGCATGGAAATAGTGTCTTCCTTGGAGGTGGTGCTCTTCCAGTCATGGCTCATGCATGGTACATTCCACACTCATTTACCAATAGAAATAATGCAAGAGCCCCTTCCTTAATGCCCACTGAGTCTAATCAGTCATGGCAAGTCATTACTGTCACCCAGGCCTTCAGCCAAATTCTGCATGACAGCAGGTTTCCATCACCCTGGACCTCAGTCAAATTTTTCCATGACGGTATGTTCATATCACCCAACCTTTATGCCAAATTTTTTCCTGATGGTCATGTCACCTGGATCCTAGGGGTTAATACTGAAAGTATAAAGGTGAATTTTACAAAGGAAACCAGGCAGCTTGAAACAGAATGTCTCTCTTATCATATACATGGCTAGACAATGATAATGATAATTATATTGTGGGTTTTCTTTGGTTTTCTTTGAATTCTTTTGCTTTTTGTTGGCAATTATTTTTACCCTTTTCCTTTGAATTTATTTCTTTTTTACTTTCTTTTGTGTGTTTTGAAGATTTGCATAAGATAGCAGTATATGTGTGAGAACTGTTTTCAGTTGTCCTTTGATTTTTTTTATTTTGCCTCAGTCTTAATTTTTAAATACAATATATGGTATTCCTTGATTGTACTTAGTAAGAAGTGTAGAAGGTCATTTGTGTTTTATACTCATGAATTTTTCTCATAGTCCCTTCTGTATTAATCTTTACTTCCCACTCATGATTTTCTGTCTCTTATAGATTGGCAAGCGGTCAACTATCAACGTTCATTAGGTCTGTAGAAGGACTTTATTGACAACACGTATCCTGATTTCCCACATTCCTCCTCTGATATTTTGAATGAACTACTTTTCCTGTTTATTCTAACCATAATGTCTTTTTTTGTTATTGATTTTATCCTCTCCATTCACACAGCTGATCCTGCAGTTTTGGAAAACATTACTGTGCTGATGCCGTATGTGGTAGAAATGCCCTTTTGATTGTAGTGTTAATGGCTTATTACCTACCTCTTCTTGCACTTGTTCTTTCCACTCTTTTCCTCCTTTATTCCCAAAGGAACCATATGTTTCCTTAACAGATTTCATGCCCATCACCCAGCCTTAAAAAGGAGGATGAATGTAGTCCGCAGCTCTAGAGATCTAAAGTTCACTGCTGCCGCCATGACCTTGATTCCACAAGCATTATCCTTGTTTCCTGTGTTTGATGTGTGGAAATTCTGGTGTTCCTGTTACTGGTATTATTAGTTCGGGTGTAGACAGTGACAATTCTTAAGGAAATTTGTCTTTGTGTTTCGTGGATGTCTACTACCTTTTATTAGTATTTATTATGTAATGATGCAGTAGTCAAGTTCTTTTAAAGTTGTTTAATTTTTCTTTATCCCCTTTTCTTATCCAACCCCACAGGTGATGGCTCCAACAAGAATATGGAGGACATGATCCGCGAGCTTTCCACGGCCCTTTCTGGCGTCAAGCACGAGCAAGACTACATGGAGGTCCGCGAGCGCATTCACCGCTCCATCAACGACAACACAAACTCCCGCGTCGTTCTATGGTCTGTTTTCGAGGCCCTGGTGCTGGTGGCCATGACCATTGGCCAGGTGTACTATCTCAAGCAGTTCTTTGAGGTCCGAAGGGTGGTGTAGATCTGGATGTATTTTCTTATCTTTGTTGTATCAAAGGAAGTGTTCGTTTCTTTCTCTCTGTTTTCGCTGGAAGAAAGTGAACTGTTGCAAAGTTTTTTTCTTCTTCTTGTGATGTTATTTATGTATGCGTCGCTAGACTTGATATGATTACAATACACTTCCCTTTTTTTTCCTCTTTGTGAGTGGGGTTTGCCCACTTATAAACTTGATGTCTTAATTTTCTTCTTTTCCAAAGTTAGTGATACAAAATCAAGGACAAAGAATTCGGTGTTTTTGTAATTTGTCAAAAAAATTGTAGTGTGGTATTTGGTAATGTTCCATAAAGCAACAAATTACAGTCTAGTAACCTTTGAAATAATTATTATGAAATCAGTTATGTTATTGACCTGAAACATGAATTAAAAATAGTGAGAGAAACAAAAATCATAATGCAGTGTTTACAAGCTGCATTTGCACAGAATGTTTTTATTATTGATTTAAGTGGCAGTCAACTTGTTTTAGATCAAGTTATTAGACAAATTGATATTACAGATATGAGTTTCGTAGGTGTGTTGCCATGATCTTTTTCATTTTTTCACAAATTCAAGGATTAGATTTTTTTTTTTTGTGAAGTTATATTAGCTTTGCTTATGTGTTATTTTCATTATGCAGTGGCATAGATGTAAATTTTTATGTGACTAATTTTTATGGAAAAAATAAATAAATATTGTTATGTATGTGTATTCCTTTCCACCCTTTTATGAGGTCTGCGCATATTTCAGTTCAGTTCAGTTCAGTGAGATTAGAGAAGGCAAGATTCGTCCGGGCTTTAGTACGGCCAGGTCTTTCTTGGTTCTTATCTGATCTCCTTGCCTATTGTTGTCGTGGGGGAGGCTTAGGAGATGGAGACTGAAGCCCAATGTTAGGGATCTCCCCTACCTTGAGCCTCAGCCCTCGCCTCAACTAATTTCGCACGGGCTTTTCTTCTTCCTGTTTTCTTCTCATAACTTCTGTAACCCTTCTGTCCAATTCATAAGGTTCAAGAGCTGTGCTGAAAGGATGAAAGGCTTACCATGGACAATAATGAAGATTTTGTACTCTTATTAAGGGACAATGAGGCTTTCCTTTTATCAGCTAGCCTCTCTGAATCTAACTCCTCTGGTTTACTAATCCCTGACTCTCCTTTGATCATGGCTCTGACCACTGCTACTACGCCTCCCTCCACGACATGTGCTGTCAACTTGACCCGAACCCGAATCATCTACCCAGGTTATAACTTGGCTTTCAAAAGACGTCCCTTCCTCACTCCCAGCATCCTCCATTTTCTACCTCCTCCTCCTCCCTTATTACAACTCTTCAGCCTTACCGCTTTCACCCCCACAGTACTTCTCACTTCACACCACTCCCTCCTCCCTTCCTCACCCCTCTACAATTCCCACTTCAAAAAATTGTTTGATTGCTCTGTTTAGCCTAACTAAAAGGTACCGATTTTTCGTGATTCCCCAACAACCCCTTATTCTGATATACCCTCCTCTTTCAACAGTACCTCCAAAAACAAGTTGGCAAAATTTCCTTCTGCAGTTGCCACAACTGCTCACGTTGTCCCAACATTTTCAACTTCACCTCTATTCCGACAACCTCCTTCATTAATCACCCCATCCTCCCTTATTACTACTTTACAGCCTTATTGTCCACCTCTCCGTAATAATACCTCCCTTAATACGGCTTCCTCTTCCATGCGTCCCCGTCCTTCTACCACCCCCATCTCTACAAATATCTTAAGTACTCTATTTATCCCAGCCAAATGGGACCGATTTTTCGTGATTCCCCCCACAGCTCTATACTCTGACATCACTCTTCTCTTCCAGCAATGTCTCAAAAAACAAGTAGGCAATCTCTCTTTCCATAGCTGACCCGATCGTTCTCGTCTCGTCACAGTTGTATCTGAAAGCCAAGGTATTGCATTATCATCTCTAATTGATCTCTCTGGCAACCCATTCCTGCAGAACCTCATCCAACCCTCACTACTTATACTGGAAATCTCTTATCTCCCCAGCAAACTGCCCAATCTATAACAAAAATTGGTTGTATTGTGGAGAAAACTTATTCGCCTGCCTCACGGACTATGATGTGATATCGGTACAGTGCTACTCCATTCCTCCTAAAGATCACCGTAAGAACCCCACCAACATTGCCAAAATTACTTTCCACAGACATGGCCTTCCCTTTTAATGTTTACATTGGTGGAGAATCCCTCCCTGTCTGACCATATCAACCTCCTCCCCGTCAATGTCAAAATTGGCGTTTTGGATATCCTGCCAAACATTGCCCGATGCTCCCTATGTGCTAGACTGCATAGTCACGCACATGTGCCAACTGTGGCGGTCACCATAATGTATTTTGTAAGGGCTACCCCGCCTCCAAATTTGAGTCTTGAGGTGGCAAATCTGATTCAGACTTGGTCTCACTCTACATGAAGCCAGTCATGTCGATGAGGTTTTTCTCTTATTCCCTACTCCAGTAATGTCGCTCACTTTACCCCTCCCCCTCCTTCCCAAGATGTTCCTACACCCTCCCCTATACCTGTCGTTCCTACATCTTACTTTTTGCCATTCTAAATCCAGACACTCCAATCTCTACGTTAGCCCAACACCTTCCTTTCTTGAAAACTTTATGCTTAAGCCCTAAATTGACACCAAAACTCCTCATCCACCCTCAAATTCCACAACTCCATCCTCCTCCTACTCATATTCCCCCTACACCCCTTCCTCCTCTTCTTCTTTTAACGGTAGGTTCATGTCTGAGCCGCCGTGGTCACAGCATGATACTTAGTTTTTTCATGTTGTGATGCTCTTGGAGTGAGTACGTGGTAGGGTCCCCAGTTCCTTTCCACGGAGAGTGCCGGTGTTACCCTTTAGGTAATCATTCTCTCTATTTATCCGGGCTTGGGACCAGCACTGACTTGGGCTGGCTTGGCCACCCAGTGGCTAGGTAGGCAATCGAGGTGAAGTTCCTTGCCCAAGGGAACAACGCGCCGGCCGGCCATCGTGACAGTCTTGAGTCCAATACTCTAACCATTCGGCCACCGCGGCCTTGACGATCATGGGCTTTCCATGATTTTTCTTGGCAATTTAGAGCGGTGGTTTGCCATTGCCTTCCTCCTACTCCCTCCCAAAACAGCCCATCCCCCCCAGCTCCAGCCCCACCTACATTAACCCTCCTTCCATCCCCTCTATCCCTTCCACTCCCTCTGGATGCACACGTGAATCCCTTTGTCACAGCTATGCCCTTCCCCAGATCCTCCACCTCCTGATACAGCACCACCTCCCTCCTCTCATTCCTTATCTCACTCCCTAGCCTCTTCTCCTTCAGATTCTCTAACACGCATTGTAACCGTTATTACTCATAGATCAACTAAAGTATAGCTCTCTTACATTGGAATATTCACGGTTTCCGTTCTCACAGACCTGATCTTCGTTATATCATTTCTTGCTATAACCATCCATTATCTGCCTCCCAAGAGACTTTTCTTACACATCCTCCTTTACCAATTCCCAACTACCATATTGTCTCTTCTTCACACTCCCTTTATGTCTCGTCTATACTAATCCATCAGAAAACACCTTATGTCATACCTACCTTTCAAACAACTGTCCCGTGCACAGTTATTCGTATCTTTCTTTACCGTTGGATCGCACCTATTTCAGTCTACTTCTCCTTCCCACCCCCATGGACTTTGTTGCCTTTAAAAAAATCTAATTTCCAAACTCCAGCCACCTTTCCTCGTCGTTGGTGATTTTAACTGCCATCACACTCTGGGGTGATTCTATCACCAACTCCTCCTATGGCCGATCCGTAGAACGCTTCCTCTTCACAACTGACCTTATTATTCTTAATTCAGATCGCCCCACACACTTTGACATACGCACGCAATCTTTTTCATGCATTGACCTCTCTCTGTTCTCCTTTCTCTCCATTTAGATTTTCATTGGTCAGTTCTTATCCACTTTCCCTAGAGTGACTACTTTTCAATTCTCCTTTCTCATGCTTCAAATGTACCACTTACTAACGCCCCACACTGGTGCTATGATAGGGCCAACATTTCACTACAGTCCTAAGAGCTGCCTACACAGTCATTCCTCGAACCTCGACCTTATACTTCCAAATGTGTTCCATGGTGGAATTCCGATTCCACCAAAGTGCTTCGCTTAAACATGCAGCCTGGAACTGTTACTGCTACAAAAGAGGCACCTCTAACCAACTATCAGCCCCTATCTCCTTTAAAAGAGCATCCACCTGTCTTCGTCGTACAGTCCGGAACAGTAAAACAAATAGCTGGCGAAATTATGATTCTTCAATTACATCTTCTATTTCCATCT
>NC_051411.1:34066336-34071336 GCF_015228065.2 Penaeus monodon
AAGAGAAAAAAACAATCGATAAAAATACTTTTTTCAAATTCAAAAAAAACAAGAAAAAACAGAAAAAAAACAGAAAAAAACAAAAAAACAAAAAAAAAACACTGAAAAAAAAACACAAATAAAATAAGAAAATGGAATAACAGAAGCTGCCCGGGTTTTTCCATGGCCAACTAAAAACGATGACTCTCCTTCACAAAAAAGGTCACGGGAGTAAAACTCGTAACCTTACTAAGTCAACATTTTTTCTTTGATATTTTTTCTCTGCCCAACTTTGAATATAAAAGGTTTTTTTTACTAAAATGTTGATTGTATTATAAAAAGAAAATTGGAGAAACGGACCAAATAATATAAGTTATATATTTATATTTTATATATATATATATATAAATATATATATAATATATATATATTTTATTATATGTATTTTAAGTGTGTGTGTGTGTGGTTTGTGTGTTGTGGGGGTGTGTGTGTGGGGTTGTGTGTTTTTTGTTTGTGTGTGTGTGTTTGTGTGGGGTTGGGGGTGTGGTGTGTGTTTGTGTGTGTGGTGTGTGTGTGTGTGTGTGTGTGGTGTGGTGTGTGTGTGTGGTGTGCTCTTCTTTTTTTTCCCTCTTTCTTTTATTTTTTTTACTTACATTTGGGGTTGTATGTGTGTTTTTTGTCTTAACGTACCCTCTTTTGTCTATTTTGCCCTGTCCGTTTGTCTGCCTGTTTTGTCTGTAAAGTAAAAGAATCTGTCTCCCCTTCCTTCCCCTTTTCTCTCCCCTCTCCCCTCTCCCCTTCTCCCTTTCCCCTCTCTTCTCTTTTCCCCCCTTCCCCCTCTCTCCTCTCTCTCCCCTCTTTTCTCTCTTTTTTTTTTTTTTAAAAAAAGGGGCTCCAGTAGGGGGAAAAAAACACTTTTGTAAAAGAACTAAACAAAGAAAAGGGGGACTAAGAGGTTTTTTTTTTCAGGCCCCTATCGTCTCCAGTTGCAAGGCTGAACTTGGAAATAAAATTTGAAACAAAATATTTTCTAGAGGTTGTATGTCGGGGCCCATGCGTGTGGGGTACTGTGGGGAAAACACACACACAGACACACACACACCACACACACACACCCCACACACACCCACACACAACACCCCACACACACACACCAACACACAACACACAAAAATATATTATTTATAATATATTTTAATATATTATATATTATATAAAATAAAATTTTTAATAAGTGTGTTTTTTGGTGTTTTGGTGTTTAAAATATATTATAAAATATATATATATTTTAAAATTTATATTTTAAAATTTAATATATAATATATATATGTGGTGTGTGTGTTGGGTGTGTGTGTGTGTGTGTGTGTGTGTGTTGTGTGTGCGGGGTTTGTGGGGGTGTGGTGGTGTTTTTGTGTGTTTTATAAAAAAATAACAAATAAAACTATATAATATATATATATATATATTATATATAGATTATATTTTATATATTTTTATATATAGAGAGAGAGAAAAAGGAGAGAGAAAAAGAGAAGAGAGAGGAAAAGAGGGGGAGAGAAAAAGAGAGAGAGAGAGAGAAGAAAAGGGGAGGAGAGAGAGGCCAGAGAGACAGATGGAAAAACAAAACATTATACGACAAACAGACAGACAGAGCCAAAAGGGCCCCTTTCCTCCAAAAGCACCCTAAAAAACCACGGCTTCCAAAAGCGGCGGGCAAAAGGGGGGCCCCAGTCTCCCCGCGTGAGTGCCGGGGCTGTTTGCTCTCTCTCTTTTTCCAAAACCACGACGGAATTCCGCTGTTTCATTTTTCCCCTGTGCTTCAGTTAAACCCCTCGTTTTTTTCCCCTCTCTCTCTCTCTTTCTCCTGTCTGTTTTGCCCTGTTTTGGGTCTGTCTGTCTGCCCTGTCCTTTCTCTTTCTCTCTCTCTCTCTCTCTCTCTCCCCCCTCCCCTCCCCTTTTCTCTTCTCTCCCCTCTCTTTTTCTTCTCTTTTCCTCTCTCTCTCTTGTTCTCCCCATTCTCTATCATTCTTCCCCTCTATCTCTATATCTTTCTACCCCCTCTCCCACTATCCTTCTCCTTCCATCCCCCCCCCTTTCCCTCCCCCCCTCCCCCCCCCCTCCCTCCTCCCACATTCTCACCCACCCTCCCCCCCTTTCCCCCCAAATCTCTCTTTCTCTCTCTGTCTTTCACTTCTCTATTTTTATCCCCGACATAAAACACGGATACAACACAAACATATCTCCCATGTGTTCGCGTGTGCATGTATCCTTTTTGCCCTCACGTATTATTACCAGGGAAAATGGGGCACAATAAAGTCGTAATGAAATACTTTAAAGGGGCCCAAAAAAGCCCCCATTTAAAAGATTACCCGACTCGTTTTAAAGTATACATGCGTCACGAGTGTGGTGTGTGTGGTGGGGTGGTTGTGGGGTGGGTGTGTGTGGGTTGGGGTGTGTGTTGTGTGGGGTGTGTGTGTGTGTGTGTGGGGGGTGGTGTTGTGTTTTGTGTGGTTGTGTGTGTTTGTGTTTTTTGTGTGTGTGTGTGTGTGTGTGTGTGTGTGTGTGTGTGTGTGTGTGGTGTGGGGTGTGTGGTGTAAATATATTATATATATATTATATATTATATATATAATATATAATATATATTAATTATTATATAAAATTCCCTGTGGGGTGGTTTCGTTTTGTGTGTGTATTTTCCACAGGAGTCTCTTTTCTCTCCCCTATCTCTCTTTCCTCTCACTTTTCCTCTCACCCCCCCCTCTCTCCTCTATTATTCCCATCTATCTTTTATATCCATTTTCCCTCCTCTCTCTCCCCTCCTCTCCCTTCTCTCTCTCTCCTCCCCTTTTCTTCCCCCCCTCTCTCTCTCTCTCTCTTTTTCTCTCTCTCTCTTTTCTCTCTCTTTATTCTCTCTCCTCTCCCCTTTTTTCTCTCTCTCTGCTTTCTCTCTCTCCTCTCTCTCTCCCCCCTCCCCTCTCTCTCTCTCTCCTTTTTGCTTATCCCTTTTCCTCTCCCCCCATCCTTTCCCCTTTTCCCCTCTTTTTTCTCCCTCTTTTCTCTCTCCTTTTTCTCTCTCTCTCCTCTCTCTTTTCTCCCCTCTCTCTCTCTCTCTCTCTCTCTCCAAACTCCCAAACTCTCTCTCTCTCTCTGGGGGTTTTCTCTCTTTCTCTCCTCTCTCCTCTCTTTTCCCCCCTCTCCCCTCTCTCTCTCTCAATCTCCCCTCCTCCTATCTCCCTCCCTCTTCTCTCCCTTCCCTTTTCACCTTTGGGTTTGTTTGAAAGGGGAGTGATCTCGTCTTGCAATCTTGCTGACCTGCGGGTCAAATCCCCCGCCGCCAGTGGATGGAAAACCCCCCCATTCCTTGCCCCGGGGGGTCATTTAAAAGCAAAATGAAACACCGAGAATATCCATTGTAAAGAAAAGAAAACAAACCAAAACCCTTAAACCCTTAAAAACCCCTCTCCCACCCCTTTTCTCCCCTCCCCTCTCTCTCTTCCCCCTCTCCCCCTTCCCCTCTCCCTCTCCTCCTTTTCTCAATTCAATCTCTCTCTCTCTTTTACCTTTTTCTCTCTCTATCTTCCCTTTCCCCTTTTTTTTTCCCCCTCTCTTTTCCCTCCTTCTCCTCCCCTCTCTCTTTAAAGGGAATTCACCATCTTTTTCCGGGCCCGGGTTAGTTGAATTTAAAAAAATTTTGAATAATCCTTCCTCTAAAACCCCGGCGATGGGAGCGGCTTTCAATTGCCCAAAGAATCCCGCAAATCCCCAAGCACGGTTTTTTGAACATTGTGTTTTTGGTGGCTGGTGATTTTTTTTTCTTTTTTTTTTTTTTGTTTTTGTAAACGGTGGATTCTGGTTTACGTCAGAGATCTTGGTTTAGTAAATAGGGTTTAGGTGTGTGATGGGCTTCGGGCTGTTCCGTGTTTGGCGTCTGTCTGTGGGTCTGTCTGGGCTCCCTTTGTCCCCGTTTGCCCGTTTTCTTTCTTTTTTTTTTGTTTTGTGTTGATGTTTTGTCCCCCGTGTTTATGTCTTTTTGGGTTTTTGCTTTTGTTTGTTTCTCTGTTTTTTTTTCTTCTCGTCTGCTTCTCTCTCTCTCTCTTTTCTCTCTCTCTCTTTTCTCTCTCTCTTTTTTATTTTTTCTTTTTTTTTTCGCCCTTCTCTCTGTTGTTTGTCTGTCTTTTTGTTTCTCTCTTTGTTTCT
The DNA here is from genome assembly GCF_015228065.2 of Penaeus monodon. Lineage (NCBI taxonomy): Eukaryota > Metazoa > Arthropoda > Malacostraca > Decapoda > Penaeidae > Penaeus > Penaeus monodon. The sequence continues at coordinate 34,070,516 of NC_051411.1, forward strand.
TTTATTTCCTATCTATCTGTTTGTCTCTTTCTTTCCTTCCTTCTCATTTCCTTCCTCTTCCCCCAACTCTTTCCCTTTCCCTTTCCCCCTTTTCCTTTTCTTTTTACCCCCCTCCCTCCCCTTCTTTCTCCCTTACCCATTCCTCTCCCTCCCTCTCTCCTCTTTCTCTCTCTCCTCCCCTTCCCTCCCTCCCTCCCTTCCACCGTCCTTTCTTTCTCTCCTCCCCCTCCCACCTCCTCCTCCCCCCCACCCTGTCTCTCTCTCTCTTCCCTTTTTATTCTCTTCCGTTACCCTTATTATGCTCCGTCTCTCTGTTTTCTTTCCCACACATAGCTGTTCAGGGCGTTTGTTCGGAAGCGCAGGCGAACCAGAGCGCTGGGGTTATTTATTTTTAATATCTTTCTCGAATTTTTATTGTTCTCTTTCGTTCTGATATGGCGTGCGCGTGCGTGGGTGTTTTTTTTCTTCTGGTGTGTGTTTCTGATTCTGCGCGTGTTCTTGTGCGTCCATACACAGAGGCGAGTAGACATTGACAGAGGCGCAGACACACATATACATAAATACAATTATATATATATATATATATATATATATATATATATATATTACATAATATATATATATATATATATGTATATATATATATATATATATATATATATATATATATATATATATATATATATGAGATAGTATACATATATATGCATATATATTCACACACACACACACACACACACACACACACACACACACACACACACACACACACACACACACACACACACACGCACACACACACACACACACGCACACACACA
>NC_051411.1:34073836-34076336 GCF_015228065.2 Penaeus monodon
ACATCTTTCTGCAAAAACTTTCTAAACCCGCCTTTCAGACCTCGAGGGGGGGGACGCCATTTTTTTTCGGAGCTCCGAGTCCCCATGTAACGTTCACCCGTCCCGGGGGCGCGCCCTCGGGGGGAGGGGGAGGAGGGAGGGGGAGAAAGGGGAGGGAAGCCATTGTTTAAACTCGGCTGTTTTAAACAGGAATTTTTTCCCTGGAGGCAGGGGGATCACGATGCGGTAATTTTCCAGGGGCGTGCGGCGCTGTAATCACGGCTTTGAGGTTTTTTTTTTTTTTTTTTTTTTTTTTTTTTTGAGTTTTTAGGTTTTAGAGGTTTAAGGGGAGGGGGAAAATGGTGTTTTTGGGGGGGTTTTATGGTGTGCGTTGTTTGTGTGAGTGAGTAGAGTTGGGGGGGGGAGAATAGGTGTGGGGAAGAGAAGAGGGAGAGAGAGGGGGGGGAGGGAGAAGGGAGAGAGAGAGAGGGAGAGGAGAGGGAGAGAGAGAGGGGGGAGAGAGGGAACCTGAGAGAGGGAGAGAGAGAGAAAGAGAGGAGGAGAGAGAGGAGAGAAGAAGAGAGGGGGAGAGAAAGAGAAGAGGAAAGGGGGGGAAGAAAGAGAAGAGAATAAGAGGGGAGTAAAAAGAAGAAGAGAAAGAAAGAAAAAAATGAGAAAAGAGAAAAGAGAAGGAGAAAGCGAAAAGAAAAGGAACAAAGAGAAAAGGGAAAGAGAAAGGAGAAAGGAAAAGGACTAAAAGAAAGAGAAAAGGAAAAAGGAAAAAGAAAAAAAAGGGGGGGAAGGAAAGAAAAGGGAAGAGAAGAAAAAAGAAAAAGAGAGAAGAAAAAAAGAAAAGAGGAGAGGGGAAAAACAGGAGAAAAAGAAGAGGAAAAGAAGTTAAAGAAGGGAAAAGGAGAAAGGAAGGAAAAAGAAAAGGCGAAGAGAAAAGAAGCAAAGGGGAAAAAGAAAAAGAAAAAAGAAAAAAAGAAGAAGGGAAAAAAACCAAAAAAAAAGAAAGAAAACGAAGAAAAGAAAAGGGAAAAGAGAATTGGAGGGGAATTTGAAAAAAAAAAAAAAAAATAAAAAAAAAAAAAAAAAAAATAAAAAATAAAAAATAAAATAAAAATAACAAAATAGAATTAACGGGATTAAATGAAATTCCCATAATAAAAATATTAAGGAACAGGAGCCATAGGGAAGATGTTTTGTTATTTCTCTTACCTATTATTATTACTATTATTATTATGTTTTACTATGTTTCTTTGTACAAGTCTCTCTCTCTCTTTCTCTCTCTCATTCTCTTTCATTCTCTCTCTCTCTCTCTCATTCTCTTTCATTCTCTCTCTCTCTTTCATTCTCTCTCTCTCTTTCTCTTTCATCTTCTCCTCTCTTCTCTTCTCCTCTCTCTCTCCTCCCTCCCTTCTCCCTTCCTCTCCCTCCCTCCCTCCCTCCCTCCCTCCCTCCCTCCCCTCCCCCCTTTCCTCTCTCTCCCACGTAAAGTCTGTCGAGTGAACAGCCGCGTGTTCTTCCGCATTTGTTCTTTTTTGGTGAACAGATTCGTTCGCGTCGCGCGTTGGGGCCTCCGCGCGAGGAGAGGTCTGGGCACGAGCGCTGCTGTTTGTTTGTTTGTTATTTTGGTGTTGTTCTTGGTCTCCTTCTCTCTGTTTTTCAGCTTTTTTTTCTTTACTTTTTTTTTTTTTTTACTTTTTTTCTCTTCTTCCTCTTTTTCTTCTCTCGCTTTTGTTTTTTTTAGTTTTCTTTCTTTCTTTCTTTCTTCTTCTTCTTCTTCCGTTTCTTTCTCATCTTCCTCTTCTTCTTTTCTTTCGTCTCATTATATTTTCTTTTTTCTTCTTCTTCTTTTCCTCTTTCTTCTCCTTTTTTTTCTACTGATGTTTTTATCTATTATATTATGTTATGCATTTTTTTTTCCTTTTTCTTTCTCCAATCGTCTTTTCTACTATCCCTCCATTTATAATAGACAAATAAATGAATAGATAAATGAATGAAATAAAATCAGTGAATCTATAGAAAATAAAACCACTTAGACCTTCTAATTACTTCTAATTAACATCTACAACTTCGACCATTCATAAACGACGCTCTTAAGAAGGTCATTTCCACTCAGGTGGATATGATAATCTTCTGGATAATTACAGGTAATTTAGGCTAAATGATGTAGTGTCATGCAGACGAAGAAGTGACCACGTATGCATGACGGTATGGCGAGGAGCATCATGTTGCACAGCGCATATGCAACGGGTATTTTCTCTCTGTAAATATTCGCGTTCGTTTTGATCATCTGCTGAGGACGTGTCTATTGTTCATATGCAAATTGGCTTTTATTATCGTATTTAAAGTCATGTGTGTAACGATGAAGGGTATGTGTTTGTAGAATTATAATGTGACGCTTGGTAAATGTAGATTTTTTTTTTTTTTGGGGGGGAGGGGACATTTCTCTCTCTATGGGAGTTAGTGGATGCTTGGGTTTGAACTAGAATATGCAGTATAGAAGAGGCATACC
>NC_051411.1:34078836-34086336 GCF_015228065.2 Penaeus monodon
ATATCCTTCTCCTCTCCCTCCTCCCTTCCCCCAACCCATCCTCCTTACCCCCACTCCCCCCCCTCCCCTTCTCCACGCCCCCACGCCCATCCTCCTCCTGCCCCCCCCTCCCCTCTCCCCCTCTCCCCCCTCCCCCTCTCCACGCCCTAACGCCCATCCTCCTCCTGCCCCCTCCCCCTTTTCCCTCCCCCTCCCCTCTCTCCCTGTCCACGCCCTCACGCCCATCCTCCTGCCCCCCCCCTCTCCCCTCTCCCCCTGTCCACGCCCTCACGCCCATCCTCCTGCCGTAGCTAGTCTCGACAGTCAACAAGGTAATGCACTAACGATCCTTTGTTCTCGGGTGTTGCGGGGAATGGCTGTGCGATTCGGTTGATCTCCCCCCCTTCTTCCATATCCCCCTTCCCCCCCTTCCTCATTTCCCCCACCTCCCCCTGCTTCATTGCCTCTCCCCTGCTTTTCTCTCTTCCCTTCTTCCGGATTTCTGTTCCCCTCTATTCCCCTACCCTCCTCCTCCTCCTCTTTCTTCTCCTTTTACTCCTCTCATCCATCTGCTCCTCCTCCTCCTCCCCCTTCTCCTCCTCCTCCCCCTCCTCCTTCTGCTCCTCCCCTCATTTCCCCCCCTTCTCCCCCCACTCCCCCCACCCCCCCTCTCCCCCCTTCTCCTCCCCCACCTCTTCACACCCATGCATCCGGCCTTGACACTAATTATGTCTTAGTTTCTGATTGATGAACTTGATTACTTGATCGAGATTCCTTTTCCTTCGCAAAGATTTATCGATTTCTGTTTCCTCCTTTTCGATAGGGAATAAAAGTCTACGGAATCGCACGCCCGTCTTCATATACTCTACACATATCATTATGTTCGTCATTTTTCTTCTTTCGCGTTTTCTCATTTCGCTTTTTTGACAAATACTGTCCATAAATATTTCTTTTTTAACTATTACACATGATATATATATATAACATTATTCTTTCTTCTTGTCATTTGATTATGACCAGTTTCTGTTATCTTTATGTACGATCTATAATATTTCATCATCATCATAATCATATCTTTATTATCATTCTTCTTATCATGATTAACATTATAATCATTATGATGATGAGTATGATAGAGATTATGATGACGATGATGATGTTGAGAGATGATGATAATAATGATAATAGTGGTAATAATAATGATGACAATAGTATATGATAGTGACTATAATAATAATAAAGACAATGATGGTAATGATAATAATAATTATGACGATGATGATGGTAATGATAATGAATACCATAATGATTATGATGATGAAAATAGAAAAAAAAATAATGATAACTGTACTGATAATGATGCTGATGATAGCAACAAAATAACAATAATAATCATAATAATATCGATAATAATAATAAAATGATAATAATGACAACAATAATAATAGTAATGATAATAATAATGAGAACAACAACAATAGTAATAACGATAATAATAATATCAATAACAAAATAACAGTAATAACAACAATCATGCTAATATCACTAGTAATACTAAAAAAAATATATATATATATATCATCAGTACTAATGTTCTTCTTTATCTTCTTCTTGTTCAACGTATTCTTGTTATAATCATAATAATAATTATTATTGTTATTGTTGATGATGCTGTTGTTGTTATCATTATCGTTATTGTTAATGCTGTTACTATAATCATTATCATTATTTTCGTTATCATTGATATCATTGCTGTTATCATTATTATTATCATTATAATCTTTATTGCTATTATAATTATCATTATTATCATCATAACTGTTATCATCATTATTATTAGCATAATCATTATTATTATGATCTTAATTCTTTTAATTATGACAATGATAATCATTGTAATTATAATTATCATTATCATTGTTATCATTATGCACTTAAATCATTTATCATTGGTGTTATTATTAATACTATTATTATCACTATTATTATTGTTATTATCATTATCATTGTTATTATTATTATTATTATTATTACCCTCCTCATTATTATTATTTATTATTATTATTATTATTATTATTATTATCATTACTTTCATTATTTTAATTATAATTATCATTATAATTACTGCTAATATTTCCATTATCATTATTATCATTATCATCCTCATCATCGCCATTATCATCATTATTATTATTATCATTATAATAATCATCATCACCATCACTAATATCATCATTATCATTATTATCAACAGTGAAATTATTATTTACATCGTGGTTATTATGGCTAGTATTGACGATTATGATGTAGTACTGTTATTGAACTCATCGATGCTATTATTGATAATGGTAACGATAATGACAAAAAATAACATTAATGATGATATGTATTCTATCATTATCATTATTATCAGACATTTTTTTTCCTTGCCTGCACCCTCCCCTCAGCTATATCTAATAACAGCTTATCTCAAGGTCTACCGCATATGATTCACCTCTCGCTACCTAACTTGATACAAATTACAACATTTTATGTATCCTTTGTACCTACAGGCAAGGCTATTTCACCCATACAATCTACATAACACGGGAATCTCTTCACATGGTTATGTTTCTTCCCATAATGCATTGCCTGTTGGGATTTCCTGGAATGAGGTGAAGAAGCAAGATGGAGTTTTGGTGAACTGTTTATCGCTTTGTATCAAGTTCATCATGATACATAGGTTGTGTCTTTCATGTTCTTTTTATTTTTAGATTATTTGTTATTGTTGTTGTTATTAATATTGTCAATATCATTTAGTCATTATTATGTATATTTGTATAAAAGGTGGAATATCCGTAAGTACTGCACTGTATTCTTCCTCTCTCCCTCTCTCTATCATAACCTCTACCTCTATATTTCACTTTCCACGTTTCTCTCTCCCTATCCACCCCTCCCTCTCTCCTCCCCCATTCCCTCCTTCTCTCTTCCTCATCACTTACAACACACTGTAATAAAAAGCAAGGGATGCCAGTATATATGTCTCACCATTTTAACGCATCTCGTTTTTCCCTCATCCGCTCCCCCTCCCCAATTTCTGCGAATTTTGGAATTACAAAGGATGAGCGATAAACATGTGAGACAGCAAAGGTCACCGAATGAGAATGACCTTAAAGATGAAACGTGTTATTTTCGTCTTTATTCGCGAGACGAAGAAGGAAAAAAAGAAAGAAAAAATGTGATTACAAAATTATTGATGATTGATGATAATAACAAAACAGTACAATACAAATGTTAAAATAGATAAAGTGAAATAAAATCAAATTGAATTAAAATGAATGCAGATATCAAAATAGATCTAATTAAATAAAATCTAATCGAATTAAAGGTGAATAAACAAAACGATCAAACAGATAAAACAATCTCGTAAACTCATCGAAATACGTATCTAGTCCATAAAAAAAAAAAATCTTAGAAAATCACTTTAAAAAAATCACCTTTACAGAAATCACAGCTCACTTAATTACTCTCAGCCAAGGTGATCTTAAATACTTCCTGCTAATTACCAATAGGAAGAATCTCTTTAATTACACTAAAAAAAGGATCTCGTATTTAATCACCGACGTCCTTGTGGAGAAGAGCGCCACTGATGCCTCTGATAAAGGTAGTTATTTACGGCAAAACATTAGGATTATTAGTCCAAAATGCAGTCATCCGTTGGACTCTCCTTCTCCCTCCTTTCACTTCCCCTATTCTCTTCCTTTCTTATGTTTTCTTTTCCTATGTTCTCTTTTTTACTTTTCTTTCTCCTTCTCTTCTCTTTTCCTTATCTTTTTTGCTGTTTTTCCTGTCTCCTCTTTTCTACTCTTCTCCTTTCTCCTTCTTATTCCTCTCTTCTCTTTATTACTTCTGCTTTTCTCCTCCTTTTCTCTCTCTTTCTCTCACTTCCCCTTTCCTCTCCTCTCCTTCTCTCTTTCTTCCCTTTTATTTTTCCTTCCCCCCCCCCCCCCCGCATGCACCAGGATATGCACAAGCTTCTCCGGAAGGAAAAGGTGGTTAGGGGTTATCGGTGTTGGGGGAGAGGGAGAGAGGGAGGAAGAGGGAGAGAGAGGAGGAGGAGGGGGAGAGAGGGAGAGAGAGAGAGGGAAAGTGAAGGAGAGGAAGACAGAGAGGGAGAGGAAAAGGGAGAGTGCAGGGAAAGGCAGATAACGGAGGGAGGAAGGGAAGGGAGATAGGAGAGAGGACGATAGGATTAGAGGGAGAAGAGAAAAAGGAAAGGAAGGAGGGGATGTGGGATGGGGGATGGGAGGGGAAGGGGAAGAGGAGGGTGTCACAGAGGGTGTAACAAGGCCGTTCCGATGACTGGTCCGCGCCATCGTCACGCCGCAGCGACACTGAGGGCGCCGCGAGTGGTGATTACTCGGGCTCGGGAAGGGTCGGGAAAGCGAAGGGGACACGGATTTATTTTCCTTTTTATTTTTACTTGCGTTTGTATTTTTGTTCGTCTTTCCATAATCATTTTCTTTATCGGGAGTGTTATTACGATTACCGTTATGGCGTTTTATGATTATCGTCACCGGCACGAGCTCTTTTTGATATATTTATATATTTTTTTGTTTGTTTCGAGTAATTACCAGCAAAGTTGCAACAGCTTTCAGTAATCAGACCAAATGAGCCTAATTCTTTAATAAAAAGAATAGAGAAAACACAATAAAGTAGAAAAAAATATATGTAAAATACAAATAGAACGATGATGTAAAAGAATATATAACAATACCAGATAGACAGAGAGAAAAAAAAACATAGCTTTCCCACGCAAAGAATTTTTGGACACGTAACTCTTTGACACATTGAGGTTGACGACTGAATTTGGTCAATAAAAATAACTGACGCAATTCCGAACACTATTTAGGATTACGTGTTTATTCATTTGTTTCTGTCCATCTCAGTGTTGTTTTTCTAACGATAAAATTACTTTGCTATCAATAGTTTACCGTAATTTTTTTCTTATCATTATATTTATGATCACTACAGTCATTATCATCTGCGGCATTATCTTTATTATTTTAATCATTATTTTCTTTATGATTATCAATATCATCATTGTTTTCATTATTGTATATCATAATAATTATTATCATTATATTTATATTCATTTTCATTCATTGCGAACAATCATTTTTTGTAACGATTATTATTATTGTTATAATTATTATTATCATCATGGCTATTGTTGTTGTAGCTGTTATCATTATTAGTATTATTAAGAGCAACAACAATAATGATAAGATGATGAAAACACACACAGAGAAGAGAGAGAGAGAGAGAGAGAGAGAGAGAGAGAGAGAGAGAGAGAGAGAGAGAGAGAGAGAGAGAGAGAGAGAGAGAGAGAGAGAGAGAGAGAGAGAGAGAGAGAGAGAGAGAGAGAGAGAGAGAGAGAGAGAGAGAGAGAGAGAGAGAGAGAGAGAGAGAGAGAGAGAGAGAGAGAGACAGAGAGAGCCAACTACACGCCCTAAATATGACACTCTCACTGCAAAACCACAACAGGAAAAGGAAAGTGAGAATTAAGTAGTGCCAATAATACAAAATTTATGCACTCACCAAAGAAAGTATGCAACCATGACATGCATTGATAATTACTCTGCACATCCTCACCACAATATTGAGAAATATATTTTTTCTTTTTTTTTGTCATTCTTATTTCCCGTATAAACGTAAATTGAGGAAATATTGTCACTTGTTTATTACGAAAATAATGGCCATTAACTCGTTTAATTTATAATAGTTAATTACAAATTATCAACGTCATTGTCGAATTCCATCACGTAAAACTTTTATTATTATATTTTTTTTTGAATATTATGATTATAGTAATGAGATGATCTACAGAATGATAGTAACAGGAAAATTAATAGTGGTAATAATACTGATGAAGAACTGTAATAATGGTAATAGTAATAATAATGAAAATGAGCGTAATGACAATGATGATAAAGATAATGATAATAAGACAATAATTGTAACAATAGTAATAATAATGCTGCTGCTGCTGCTGATGATGATGATGGCGATGGCGATGGCGATGACGATGACGATGACGATGACGATGACGATGACGATGACGATGACGATGACGGTGATGGTGATGGTGATGGTGATGATGGTTACTACTACTTCTGCTACTATATATAGTAACACCAACAATAAAAAGGAAATAATATAAAGAAAATAATGTGATAATAAGAATAATAATCATAATGATAATAACAATAATGATGATAATTATAACAACAATAATAACATCGTTAATAATAACAATGATAATGATACTACTACTACTACTACTAATAATAATGATAATGATGATGGTGATAATAATAATAGTAATAATGATAATAATGATATTGATAATAATATCAATACTACTACTAATAATAATTATGATAAAAAATAACAATAATAACAATAACAATAATAATAAGACAGATAGTAATGATGATAATGATAGCAACAACAACAATAATAATAATAACAATAATAATAGATGATGATGATAATAATAATAATAATAATAATAATAATAATGATAATAGTAATTATCATTATTATTATTATTATTATTATTATTATTATTATTATTATTATTATTATTATTATTATTATTATTGTTATTATAAAATTAATAATAATGATGATGATAACAATAACAATAATAATAATATTACTGTTAATAATAATAATAAAACAAATAATAATGAGTAGGATGATAATGATAATAATGATGACATAAATAATAACAATAATAACAATGGTAATAGTAATAATAATAATGATAATGATAATAATAATAATAATAATAATAATAATGATAATAATAATAATAATAATAATAATAATAATAATAATAATAAAAATAATAATAAAAATAATAATCAAAACAACAACAACAACAAAAATAATAACAAAAGATAAAAACCACAATGATCAAGTGATAAAAAACAATAATGATAACATTTCACAAATCCATTAACTGATAAGCAAATTCAGATATGACTATTTCACCAAATATCTAAAATATGTCAAGAAATACACAAAGACTCACCAAAGCATAAGCAAGGTTCTGACCGACTGACTTTGCAACTTGCTCGTGTGTGCATATCGTCTGCACATAGAGGTTATCGCAGTACATGTTGCAGGGCGGTGCACAAGCCCTTGTGTACTCCGTCTGTAGGAATGTGGTAGCCCAATAGAGTATTGTTATTAGTAGTAGTACTGGTACTCGTACTAGTATGCTACTACTACTATTATTATTACATCAAAAAACTATTATTATTGCTACTACTATTATTACATCAAAAACTACTATTACTACTACTATTATTACAACAACAAAGTTACTATTACTACTACTACTGCTATTACAACAACATCAAGAACTACCGTTAGTACTACTAGTACTACTAACTCTAATACTATCACAACTCTCATAACAACTACAACTACTCTTGTTATTACTACCACTTTTGCTACCATGCTGCAACT
>NC_051411.1:34088836-34101336 GCF_015228065.2 Penaeus monodon
TATTTTATTTTTTTTATTATAAAATTTATCATTTTAAATTTTGCTAATGTTGTCATATTTTATCCTTATTTAATACTCATTCTCATTATCATTTTTTCACATCTTTAAAGTTTTCATTATCATTATCAAATCATTATTACCATTATTATCATTATTTTTATAATTATCATTGTTACTATCATTTTAACTTTATTATCATCATTTCATTTCATTTTAATTATCATTTAATCTTCATTATATCATCCTTTTTTATTATAACTAACTTTTCTACTACTATTATACTATTTTATTATTTTTATTACATTATTATTATTATTTTTTTAAATTATTAATTTTTATTATTTATTATTTTATTATTTTATTATTATTATTTTATTATTGTTATTATTATTATCTTCATTATTTTTATCATTTTTACTTTTATCACCATTGCTATCAGTATCATTATTGTCATCATTATTCTTTTCTTCATCTTATAATAAAATTATCCTATTAACAACATTACCATCATTACTATTATTATTATCATTATTGTTATTGTCATTACTATCATTAGCATTTTATCAACATTATCATTGTTATCATAATTATCTCAGACGTTGTCAATGCTGTTCCTATTAGTAAAATCAGCATCATCATTATTATCATTATAATGATAATCATCCTTACCCTTTGCAACATTTTGTATTTGCAACATTTTGTATTTATCATTGTATTTTTATTATATTGTTAATATTGTTTTTATCTTTATCATTATTATTTCTTTATGTTAGGGCGATGGTGATTATTTTATTATCATTTTTATTATTATTTTGTTTTTAAATTATTATTATTATTATTTATTATTGTTTTTATTTTTATTAGGTTAGGATTTCATTTCCATATTAATTTTTTTTGGTTGTTGTTGTTTTTAATATCATATTATATTTTTATATTATTATATTAATATTATTATCATTATTGTTGTAGTTTTTGTTATTATTATTATCATTATTATTATTATTATTATTATTTTTATTATTATTATTATACTTTTTTATTATTTTTAATTTTCTCGAGTTGATATATAAAATAGCTTATTTTTTTCTCATTAACATCACCATAATCATGATCAAAATAACAAAACCCTTATAAACCCCAATTATTTAAAACAAATCATCATCACGGCTTTCCCCTTTATCCTCATTTTTATCCCAAGCTCACCCTTATAAAATAACAAAGTTCCCTATGCAATATCCGGCCTAACAATGATATGCACACACCTCTTGTTATTGCGTAATGCTGTGGCTTCAATGTAGCTGCCGCAGTATCATGCTTTCGGTAATAAATTGTTTAGTTCATCTGAAGGGAAAAATGTATATGCATGAAGGGGACAGAGAGAGGAGGGAGAGGGAGAGAAGGGGGGAGAGGGGAAAAGGAGGAGAGGAGGAGAGGAGAGAGGAGAAAAGAGAGGAGAGGAGAGAGGAGAGAGAGAGAGAGAGAGAGAGAGAGAGGAGAAAGAGAGAGGAAAAATAAAGAGAGAGGAGAGAGAGAGAGAGGAGAGAGAGAGAGAGAGAGGAGAGGAGAAGAGAGGAGAGAGAGAGACAGGAAAAGAGACGAGACAGAGACGAGACAGAGGCGGACAGAGAGAGAGAGAGAGGAAGAAGAGAGGGAAAAAAGGGGAGAGAGAGAAGAGAGAGAAGAGAGATTAGTGAAGAGGGGGAAGAGAAGAGAGAGGAGAGAGAGAGAGAAGAGGAGAGAGAGAGAGGAAAGAGGGGGAGAAAGAGAGATAGAGAGAGAGAGAGAAAAAAAAGGGGGGAAAAGGAAAAAAGAAGGGGAAAAAAAAAAAAGAGAGAAGAGAGAGGGAGAAAAAAAGAAAAAAGGAAAAAGAAAAAGAGAGAGAGAGAGAGGGGAGGGAGAGAAAAGAGAGGAAAAAAAAGGGGAGAGAGGAGGAGGAAGAAAGAAAAGAGAAAGAAAAGAAGAGAGAAGAGAAGGGGAGAAAGAAAGAAGAAGAGAGAGAGAGCGAGAGAGAGAGAGGAGAAGAGGGGAGAAGGAAAAAGAAGGGAAACCGAAAAAAAAAAAAAAGAAAAGGGGAAGAAGGGGAGAGGAGAGAGAGAGAGAGAGAGTGGGGGGAGAGAGAGGGGGGGGGGAGAAAGAGAAGAAAAGGGGGGGAAAAGAAAAAAGAAACCCGAACAGAAAAAGAAAAACAAAAAAAAACGGAACAAAAAAAAAAAAAAAAAAACAAGAATACGCACAAAACAAACAGAATCACCAACCCCCTCAAAAAAAAAAAAAAAAAAAAAAAAAAGTAAAACGCCAAAATGAAAAAATGATAATTAATTTTTACTCCCCGAAAAATTTCCCCATCCCGCAAGGGCATCAGTAGTAACGTTGAGAGACAGTGAATTCCTCACAGGTGTCGGTCACACTCTGGCGGCTTAGACAGGTGGCATTGGGTGGGTGTCGCCGCCCAGTGCATATTGCAGAAGGGAGGGGGAAGAGGAAGGGAGGGGGGAAGAGGAAGGGAGGAAGGGAGGGGGAGGAAGGGAGGGGAGGAGGAAGGGGGGAAGGGGGGGGAGGGGAAGGGGGGGGAGGGGGGAAGGGAGGGGAGGAAGAAGGGAGGGAAAGGGGGGGAGGGGGAAGGAGGGGGGGAGAGGAAAAGAAGGGAGGAAGGGGGGGAGGGGGAGGGGGGAAGGGAGGGGGGAGGAAGGGGGGGGAGGGGGAAGGGGGGGGAGGAAAGGGGGGGGGGAGGGGAGGAGGGGGGAGGAAAGGGAGGGGAGGAGGAAGGGAGGGAAAGGGGGGGAGGAGGAAGGGGGAAAGGGAGGGGAGGAGGAAGGGAGGAAGGGAGGGGAGGGGGAAGGGAGGAAGGGAGGGGAGGAGGGAAGGAGGGAAAGGGAGGGGGGGGGGAAGGGAGGAGGGGGGGGGGAGGAAGGGGAAAGGAAGGGGGAAGGGGGGGGAGGAGGAGGGAAAGGGAGGGAGGGGAGGGGAAGGGGGGAAAGGGAGGGGAGGGGAAAGGGGGGAGGAAGGGAGGGGAGAGGAAGGGAGGAAAGGGGGGGAGGGGAAGGGAGGGGAAGGGGGAGGGAAGGGGGGGGAAAGGGGGGGAAGGAAAAAAAAGGGAAAGGAAGGGGAGGGGGGGAAAGGGAGGAGGGGAAGGGGGGAAGGAGGGAGGGGGAAAGGGAGGAGGGAGGGGAGGAGGAAGGGGGGGAAAAGAGGGAAGGGGGGGAAGGGAGGGGGGGGAAAGGGGAGAAGGGAGGGGAGGAGGAAGGGGGGGGAGGAGGAAGGAAAAGGGAGGGGGGGAAAGAAGGGGAGAAGGGGAGGGGGGGGGGAAAAGGGAGGGGGGGGAAGGGGGAAGGGAGGGGGGGGGAAGGGGGGGAGGAGGAAGGGAGGGGAGGAGGAAGGGAGGAAGGGAGGGGAGGAGGAAGGAGGGGGGGAGAGGAAGAAAAGGGGGAAGGGAGGGGGGGGGAAAAGGGGGGGAGGGGGGGGGAGGGGGAGGAAGGGGGGGGAGAGGAAGGGGGGAGGGGGGAAGGGGGAAGGGAGGGGAGGAGGAAGGGAGGGGAGGAGGAAGGGAGGAAGGGAGGGGAGGAGGAAGGGAGAAAAGGGGGAAAGGGAGGAAGATGAAGGGAGGAAGGGAGGGGAGGAGGAAGGGAGGAAGGGAGGGGAGGAGGAAGGGAGGAAGGGAGGGGAGGAGGAAGGAAGGAAGGGAGCAAAGGAGAGGGAGGGAGGAAGGGAGGGGAGGAGGAAGAGGAAGAGGAAGGGAGGGGAGGAGGAAGACAGGAAGCAAGGGAGGGGAAGAGGAAGGGGGGAAGGGAGAGGAAGAGGAAGAGGGAGAGACAGAGAAGGAAATAAAGAGAAAAATAAAAGAAAAAAAATGAGAGACAGCAACAGACAGAGATAGAAAGTAATAAGGTGAGAGAGTGAGGAAACGCGAAGTGAAAAGAAAAAGTTTTTTAAAACAAATTTTTAAATTTTGGGGTATATTCGACACATCCCCTTTCACACACACACCACCCCACCAACCCCCAAACCACCCCCCCCCCACTCTTCCCCCCCTTTAAACCCCAAGCAAAATGTATTGAGTGTTATGAAATATATATATATATATAAAAAAAAAAAAATTTAAATAAAATAAAATAAAAAAAAATAAAAAAATAAATAAAAAATTAAAAATAAAATTAAAAACAATTTTAACACCCACAACACACACACACAACACAAACACACCACACACAACACCAAAACTTAAAAAAAATAAAAAAATATATAAGTAAAAAATATTAAAAATAATAAAAAAAATTTAAAATAATATATAATTTTTATATAATATACTAATATAAATTAATTTTATAAAATTTTATATAAAAATATAATTTATATATAATATATATATATGGAGGGAGAGAGAAGAGGAGAGGAGAGAGGAAAGGAGAGAAAGAGAAAGAGGGAGGGAGGGAGAGAGAGAGGAAGAGGGGGAGAGAGAAAAGAAAAAGAGAGAGAGAAGAGAGAAAAGAGAGAGAGAGAAGAAAGAAGGAAGAGGAGAGAGAGAGAGAGAGAGAAGGAGAAGGAAGAGAGGGGGGGGAGAAGATAAAAAAAGGAGAGGAAAAGGGAAAAATTTAAAGATCTAAATCCTTTTCCTTTTCCTTTCCCCGTTTCATCTCGGTTTTCTTTTCGGGACGGTTTAATTTTTGCTCCTTTTTTCTTCCTTTTCACTTTCCCCCCTCTTCATCTTCTTCTTTTTCTTTTCTTTTTTTTCTTCCCCTTCCCTTTTTTTCTCCTCCTTTCTTTTTTCTTCTTCTCTTTTTCTTTTCCCTTTTCTCTTCTTCTTTTACCGAATGATAATAATAAAAATAATAATATTTTGAATTATAAAAAAAAAGATGATGTAAAAACAATAGTAATAAATAATGATAAAAATAAAAGAATGATATAAAAAACAATAATAATAAGGACAATAGCGATAATAGTAATAATAGTAACAGTAGTAATGATAATAATGATGATGAATGAAAAGAAACGAGAAATAAATTATGATGTAATAATAATGATAAAAATAATAAAAATAAAATAAGATAATAATAGAAAGTACTACTACTAGTAACTACTTACTAAAATAAAATAACAAATTTGATAATAATAATAATAATAATAATAAAAAAAATAACAATAATAAAATTAAAAATATAAAATAAAAATAAAAAAATAAAAAAATAATAATAACAATAATGATACCAATAACAAAAAATAATATTGATAATGATAACAAAAACAATAACAACAGTAATAATAAAAGTAATGATAATAGTAATAATAGAAGTTGTAATAATAATGATAATGATAATAATAATAATGATAATAATAATGATAAAACAACAATAACAATAACAATAAAATATAGGATGATTACCTTGACGGTGATATCAATAGTAATAATAACACCAACAATAAAAATGATGATAATAATTATAATAGTAATAATAATAGTAACAATAGCAATAATGTTAATAATGGTATAATAATAATAATGACAACCCTAAGAAGTACAAGTGATGTTAATAATTATGATTACATTGATAAGAATAAGCATATCGGGCGACGAGAGCGTATGAAAAAATACTAATGAATAATAGAGATATTATTACTAATAATACAGAGACGAACAGAGAAACACATAAACAGAAAAAGGCATATGAATAGTAGAAAAAAAAATGTATATAAAGAACGAATTCTCTGAAAAAGTATCGATATGGACACACCTTTCAGTTTATTGGAGTATCTTTTAATAATTAGCCTGTTTATTTGGCCAAAAAACGCAAAATGGGCGGTAGATAGTGTTGTGGTTGGCCAAGCTGTTATCTCACAAACATAACGGTACGGGAGAGACCAACTTCCGTTTTTTTTTCTCTTTCTATTTTTGGGAGCGTAAAGTCAAACGCGGAGTTGTGTGTGAAAACCTTTGTTTTTTTTTTATTTTGCTCTCGAAGTTCTTTTGAGTGGATTTCTTGACCTGGTTGCTAAGTCTATGGGAGACGCACGCCCCGACTGGGACAAGGGCAGCGGAGGGACAAGGGATGCCTTCGGGCGGCGCCAGAGATCGGAGCTGAGGTCGAGGGATGGAATTCACGGGTGGCGAGGCAAGCCCTTTCCCAGGCGGGGGTGGAGCTTTCGCCGCCAACCGGTAATGAGCTGGTTTCCAAAGTCGCCACCGCAGGCTTGTTAGTGAGGCATTTATCGGCCGTATTTTGATGCAACCTTATTACTTTTCCTCCCCCTTCCCTCCCTCTCTCTCTCTTTCGCTCTGTGCATGTCCCTCCCTCCTTCCTCCCCTCGACCTATGACGTCGGGCGGCCGCTGATTGGCTTGGCCTTCCCGCTTTCCTATTGGTCGTACCGAGATCGTCTCGCCGCGTGATTGGTCCGGAACGCGTCCGTCGGTTTCACGAGGGATGACGCGCGCGGCGACAACAAGTGAAAGGTGCACTGGCATCCTGTGGCAGTCCTGCCCTGAGGCGCAGCAGGGAAGTAGTCAGAGGTCCTCTTGGTTTTCAAACACAGAACCTCGGGGAGAATGGTCTGACGTCAACTCCGAAGTTAATAAGTAAAAGTCTGTGATCAGTGGTGAACCCGATGAGTTGCTATTCATGAGAGGGATACACTTATAGCTGAAGGAAGAAGCAGAAGCGAGTGAAGGAAGGAACAGCAGCCAAAGAAGAAGAAGGGAGGATGAGAACCCGACTAAAGGTAAAGTTGGTCTGAAAGTATTCCCTTTATTTTATTTTATTTTTTCTTTTTGCCATTTTTTTTTCAAAAACAGATCCAGAGTACTATAGTCAACTCATACTAAATTATTCTTACTGTATAAAACGAAAATCGTAGAACATATCACGCTTAGAAACTCCCAAATTTCGGAATTACATGTACACAAAAACTGGGAAAAGGCATAACGCTACACATACATATTTATTTTCATATCCATCCATCTATCTATCCATCTATCTATCTAACTATTTATATATATATATATATATATATATATATAATATATATATATATAATATATATATATATATATATATATACCTATATATATACACTTATACATACACAATCTTTTCCTTGGATGTATTATATATTTCCTTACTGCACACAAACCACAAAAATCCAGTGGAGTATACACATATGACAGTTTCCCTCTCGAACAGGTCCCTCTATGTCATGCCCTCACAGCGCCGTTCATGTATAGCATGATTCTGCACTAACTTACCCTTCATGCTAAGAATGGTAGAGAAATTCGTAGTCTGTGTGTTAGAAAGTTGTACTGTTTAAGGAAGTGATACCTTTTGGCCTTACAGAGTCCAGGGATAGATTCAGACGCTGTTTGTCTGTTAGTCTGTCTGTGTGTATATCTGTGTCTATTTGTCTGTCTGTCTGTCTGTCTCTATCTCTGTCTCTGTCTCTCTCCTCTCTCCTCTCTCATCTCTCATCTCTCCTCTCTCCTCTCTTCTCTCTGTCTCTCCGTCTCTCGCTCTCTCTCTCTCCCTCCCTCCATCTCTCTATCTATCTGCAACTATTTATCTGTCTTTGTCTTTCTCTCTCTGTCTCTGTCTGTCTGTCTGTCTGTCTCTCTCTCTCTCTCTCTCTCTCTCTCTCCTCTCTGTCTGTGTCTCTCTCTCTGTCTCTGTCTCTCTGTTTCTGTCTCTCTTTTCTCTCTCTCTCTCTCTCTTTCTCTCTGTCTCTGTCTCTGTCCTCTCTCCTCTCCTCTCTTCTCTTTGTCTCTCTGTCTCTCTCTCTCTCTCTCATCTCCTCTCTCGCTCTCCTCTCTCTCTCATCACAATCTCTCTCTCTCCCTCTCTCTCTCTCTCATCTCCTCTCTCCTCTCTCTCGTCGTCGTTTCTTCTCTCCCTCTCTCTTCTCTCTGTCTCTCTCTCTCTCTCTTGTCTGTCTCTTCTCTGTCTCTCTCTGTCTCTCTCTGTCTGTCTTTCTCTCTCCTCTCTCTCTTCTCGTCTCTCTCTATCGGCTCATTCTCTCCATCTCATCTCTCTCGTTTCTCTCTCTTCTCTCTCCTTTCTCTTTCTCTCTCTCTCGTCTCTCTCTCTTACTCTCTCTCTCGCTCACACTCTCTCCTCGATCTCTCTCTTCTCTCTCTCCTTCACACTCCTCTCTCTTCTCTCTCTCTCTCCTCGTCGCTCTCGCGCTGTGTGTGTGTGTGTTGTGTGTGTGTGTTGTGGGTGTGTTGTTTGTGTGTGTGTGTGTGTGTGTGTGTGTGTGTGTGTGTGTACATATGCATACATATGCATACATACATACCATACATATCATATAACAGCATACTACATTACATCATCATACATACATACATACATACATACCTATACAGAAAGTACAAGAACCTGTATATAAAAAAAATTATATGTTCTATTAACAAAAGGAACAGTAAGAAGTACTCAAAGACACAGAAAGCCACACAGCAGAAAAAAAAGTCAGTGAAACAGACAGACAGACAAAGCGGCAGCCAAACAGACAGCAGAAAAAAGAGAGTCAGGCAAACAGCCAGACATACAGAGAGTCAGCCAAACAGCCAGACAGACAGAGAGTCAGCCAAACAGCCAGACAGACAGAGAGTCAGCCAAACAGCCACACATACAGAGAGTCAGCCAGCCAGACAGAGACGGCGAATTAGAACATGCAGCGCCGATTATCCGGTTTCATTTCACCCAAACGAACGCCCTCACTCAGATGGGCGTGCGGCGTTAGGTACGGGCGGGGGAAGAAGTGGAGCATGCGAGGGCTGGGGGTGGAGGTGGCCGCCCGCATAACGGCTGGACGCCCACGGTAATGGGCGGCCGCACAGCGCCTCATTGAGTGGTGTCACTGTCCCCTCTGCGGCCATGTGTGTTCGGATGTGGTCTATGTGGCCATGTGTGTTCGGATGTGGTCTATGTGGCCATGTGTGTTCGGATGTGGTCTATGTGGCCATGTGTGTTCGGATGTCGTCTATGTGGCCATGTGTGTTCGGATGTGTATGGGGAATGATGTAGCCATATTATGTGTGTTTGAATGTTTATGAGGAATAATGTGGCCATATTATGTGTGTTCGGATGTGGAAGGATGTGGCCATATTATGTGTGTTGGGGTGTGTATCAGGAATGATGTGGGTCTATCTGGCCTTATGGGGGGGGGGGGGGGGGGGGGGGGGGGGGGGGGGGGGGGGTGGGGGGGGGGGGGGGGTGTTCGGATGTGTATGAGGAATGATGTGATCATATTTTGTGTGTTCGAATGTGTATGGGAATGTATGTGTTCGGATGTGTATGAGGAGTTTTGTGGTCTTTCTGGTCTTATTATGTGTTCGAATGTTGATAGAGCATACGTGTTCGAATTTGTATGTGGAATCATGTTATCCTGTAGAAGGAGAGAGATAGAGAGAGATAGAGATAATGAGGGAGAAGAGGAGAGAGTGAGATAAAGAGGGGAGTGAGGGAAAGGGAAGAGATAGAAAGAAGGGAATATGGGGAAATGAATAAAGAAGGAGAGTGGAGGGGGGCTGGGAGGAAAGATGAACAAATAGAAAGGAAGTGCAAAAGCAAGATAGAGAGAAAGAGAGAGAGAGAGAGAAGAAAGATATATATATATATATATATATATACTATATATATATATATATATATATTCTATCTATATATTTATATATATATATATAAGTATAATATATAAAAATATCAGAGAAGTGGGGATGAGGGGAGAGAGAGAGAGAGAGAGAGAGAGAGAGAGAGAGAGAGAGAGAAGAGAGAGAGAGAGAGAGAGTGACGAGAGAGACAGAGAGAGAGAGAGAGAGAGCCAGAAGAGAGAGAAGAAGTGTGAAAGAGAGAGAGGATAGATGAGAGAGATGAGCAGGGAGAGAGAGAGAAAGGGGAGACAGGGGAGAAAGAGAGAAGAGAGAAAGAAAGAGAGACAGAGTGAAAGAGAGGGTAGAGAGAAAGAGAGAGAGAGGAAGAAGGGGGAGAGGGGGAGAGAGAGAGTAGAGGCGAGAGAGAGAAAAGGGAGAGAGAGATGAGGAGAGGAGAAAGAGGAGAGAAGGAGGAGAGAAAGAGAGACAGACGAGGAGAGGAGAGAAAGAGAGAATCTGGGCGTGACCCCGGCTGTCAGATTGTCTTCGGATGGCCGGCGATGAAACGGAGGAGGGAGAGGGAGGGGGAAGAGGGGGAGGGGGAGGATTTGGGGTTGGAGGAGGGAGAGAGAGAGAAGAGGGGGGACGGAGGGAAAGAGAGGAGAGAGAGGAGAAGGAGGAGGAGAGAGAGAGAGAGGAGAGAGAGAGAGAGGACGGGAGAGAGAGAGAGAGAACAGGGGAGAACGAGAGGCCACTTGAAGGGAAGGATGAGCGTAGAGAGGACGAGCGGACCGGAGAGGGTGAGAGGGGGGGGGAGGGGGAGAGGGGAGAGAGGAAAAAATTAAGGGGAGGGGAGGGGGGGAGGAAGAGGGGAGGGGGGGGGGGGGCGTGCGCAGGTAAGAGCAGGTGGTTTTTCCTTCAATCTTTTGCTTGAGGTGTTTGATTAAGGGGGGTGAAGGGGGGGGGGGAGGAACTGCTTGTGCTTTGGGTTTGTGTTGTGTGTGTGTGTGTGTGTGGTGTGGTGTGTGTGTGTGTGTGTTGTGTGTGTGTGTGTGGGGTGTGTGTGGGGTGTTTTGTGTGGTGGGGTGTGTTTTGGGTGTGTTTTGTTTTTTGTGTGGGTGTTGTGTGGTGTGTTTCCGCATGTATCCGAATATGCATACGCGCAATTGTACACAAAACAAACAAACAAAAGAAAAAAAAAAAAACATAAAAAAACATAAAAAACAAAAAAAACAGCAACAACAAAACACAGAAGCACATGAAAAGGTGAAACATAACAGGGTGGAAGACCTTCAGCGCCCAAGCACAGTCAATTCGCGGGCGTGTCTCTCCTGACGTGCGATTCCAGCCCAGCGCAGTGCGTGAGGGTCGCGGACTGTGAGGAGGAACCGTGCTTTTGGGGTGGTGTTTGGGGGGGGGGGGGGAGGGGGGGGGAAAAAAAGGGTGGGGGGGGGAAGGAGGGGGGGAAAAGGGGGGGGAGGGGGAAAAAAGGGGGGGAAAAAAAGGGGGGGGGGTGGTAAAAAAGGGGGGGAAGGGAGGGGGCGGGAGGGGGGAGGCTTTCCTGAAAAAAAGGGAAGGGGTGTAATACAGAGACGGAAGATGGAATAAGGGAACGAGAATGTTGAAATGAAAAATGAGCGGAACAGAACATTATCAAAAATATACACAAAGGAGAATAATAATAATAATAATAATAAATAATGAATATAATTAAAATGAAAGGCGAATAATGCACTTAGTAATAGGGAACGATCAAAAACTCAAACACCAGTTTTAAAAATTCTAAGAAAGCCGTAAAATACACAACGCAAATAGCAAGGAAATAACAAAGAACAAAACCCAATATACCAAACAATGCTAATAACACCCACGCATCTTTCCAAAAATCAGTACAGACAAAATTCACATTTCACGAATCACAGTAAAGCACGTAGTGAAAGGATGTGCTTATTAGGCCCAAATACGCTATTCCAGGTGTGAAGGGGCCTTTAAACAGGGTGACAGGTTGACAGGGCAAAGGTGTGGAAGGGGAGGGGGTGGAGTACCCCGGATGTGGTAACCCCTATTCACCCTTACCCTCCCCCTCCTCCACCCCTACATCAACCCTACACATACACACTGAATACACATACGTACATAATATCATAAGATCGGGGAAAAGAAAGAAGGGAGGGTCGATAAATCTATAAAGATAATCAGGTAAATTACCAACAGCAGCAACACCGGTATTTAACGTCACATCGGCCGTATTAACAGTTACGTCACTTCCTTTTCCGAAAGATACCCGGATGTTCTTCCGAGCCGAGACATAGAAAACGGAAATCAGGGTTTAAATGGAGGGGAGGCTTTTATCTCTTTTCAATTCTTTCTTGACGCCTTCCGGGAGATAAGGGGGAGGGGGAGGGGGGGAGGGGAGAGATGTGGGGGGGTGGGGAGAGGCAACGGGAAGGAAGAGGAAGAGGAGAGACGGAGAGGAGAGAGAGAGGGAGAGGAAAAGGAGAGGGTTTTGTAAAGAAAGAAGAAGAAAAAGGCAAAAAAGGGGGGGGGGGAGGAAATAACAATTCCAATAATGTAAAAAATCTCCTAAAAACTTTCTTTCTTACATATTTTATATATATATTTATATATTTTTATATATATAAATAAAAAAGATAACCCCCCCCCAACACCACGTACGCACACATAACTGTAAATACGCTCCACACTGACAAAGACGCGTACACATATTAAATAAATAAATACGCACATACTCACATACGCACGCATACACCCCACACACAAAACAAAAAAAAATTGTTACATACACAACCCCACCCATCCTCCCCCCCACCACCCCCTCCCCTATATCCCCTCCCCCCACCATCCACATACACCCCCCCACCCACCCTTCCTCATTATCCTCATACCCCCATCCTTCCCCACCA